>NW_007255355.1:30575-95106 GCF_000164805.1 Carlito syrichta | reverse complement strand
TTCGAGACCTGCCTGGGCAGGCGAGACCTCATCTCTACAATAAATTAAAAAATTAGCCGGGCGTGGTAGCGTGCACTGTAATTCCGGCTACTTGGAAGGCTGAGGTGGAAGGATCGCTGGAGTCCAGCAGGTCGAGGCTGTGGTGGCCGGGAGCGGCCACTGCACTCCAATCTGGGTGACAGAGTGAGACTCCAACTCAAAAATAATAATAATAATAAAATAAAATAAATTAAAAAACAAAACAAAGCCCAAAAAACAGTCCAAAGCACTGCAATCTTGAGAGAGAAAGAAAAGACCACCCTGGAGTATCTCTAATGCTTAAATTGTAGCAGCAGAATATAGGAGGAATTTCTAGAAGTCTTAATTGCCTTCCTGTATGTAGCAAAACGTTAGGGTTGTGTGTGGTAAAGAAGAGCACTGGACTGGGTGTAGAATCTGGCTTTCAGTCTGAACCCTGCTGATAACTTGCTTTTTCAGTTTTGCTATCTACTGAGGCTCTTACATCTTATTTTTCTCAGCTGTAAAATAAAAAGGCAGGACAAGATATAAGGTACCACTCTGATTCTGGACTCTGATTTCTCTCATCCCTATATTTTTATAAATCTGTAATGTATATCTCAGTTTCTGTTTTGGAGGAAGATAATAATTAGGTTCACAACTTCATTGTCCTTTCCCATGAGTCAGACAAGTTTCCCTAGATTTCAGTTCTCCATAAGGGCCCATACTTTCATTCAGCCTCATACTTTCATTCAGATTCCTCAAAAAAGTGTTTCTTTGGCATCCTCACAGATTTTCTTCTTCTTCTTCCTGTCTTGGCATCTTAGATATAAAAAGTCTATCTAGTTCTCCCATCTTTTCAGGGTGCCTCATTGTGTTCCTCAGGACTTATTGAAGGTCAGCTTCCCAGACTCATCGCTCAAGTCTATCTTCCCCTCAGCAAACCCTACTTACTGGTCTGTGAGTCTATATCAACAGTGACTACAGATAAGTCACTTGATTGTATTGAACTTGTTATCTCATTTTTAAATGACCATTTTTTATCCCTATAGCAATGTTGTGAGCCCCAGATGAGACAATTCATCATATTTTAAGTAGTAGAATGTTTTCAGAATCTGGGGAAATAGCTAGCACCATGAGCTGCCAGGGTGACTGATTGTAATCATGGCATTTCACTT
Source organism: Carlito syrichta (assembly GCF_000164805.1). Classification (NCBI taxonomy): domain Eukaryota; kingdom Metazoa; phylum Chordata; class Mammalia; order Primates; family Tarsiidae; genus Carlito; species Carlito syrichta. Next base: position 93,931 of record NW_007255355.1, on the reverse strand, counting down.
AGGAAATGATCATACCAAAATTTCTGCAAGTAGCTTCTAATACCTATTGATGGTACATATAAACATCAGGTCTTGTTCAGAGCATCTCTTGGCTTGGATGCCTAGATCTCAAAGATGGTGGCGATGCTTAATAACTCACAAGAAGGTCAATTGTTAGTCATTCTGACTTCAAAACTATCAGTCTGTCAATAAAATATTACAATCAATTAATACACATTGTAAAAGCCACATAAACTTTTGTCATATGTTTCTTGTGGGTGAAAGCATGAATAAGGGGCTCTTAGTAACTTTAAAAGAAATAGTTATATTTCATCTTATGAATGAAGTAGTTAATGTCTAGATGTTTTAGCTCAGAAAATTTTTATTGACTCTGAGGAGGCATAAATGTAAGTTCACAGGGTTTCCAAACTACAAATTTTGGAAGACTGGGGACCCTCTTGGAGTCTATTGGAGAACAATGCGACTTCGATGGAAGAAATAAACTAAACAATTTTCTTGATTTTAAAACACATTCCTTCTCTTCTCACTGTAACACATTTCACAAATTAGATAACTTGTCTTGATAAAGTCATTGTGAGTTATAGCCAGTGAGAAAAAAACAGGAATCCTTAGAAGATGCAGTCTGTGGTAGGATGACAGGAATGTCTCGAATGGACATGTGTTAAAAATTTGTGTGAGTGTCTTGTTACGTTTTCTAAGCTTTACTTAGATAGTGCTTAAATGAACTGAAAAATCTTTTGATTAGAATAATGTTTTCTTTACTGGCTTATATCAGGCATTGTTTAGAATTCTGACAATGCCTCACTCAAATTTATAATATTAAATAATGCCAATCTCTCACTGGCTGTGCATGCAAATCTATACTGAAAACAAAGGGAGGCCCAAATTTTACCTATACGATGACCACTTGTATACCTAGTCCTGAATTGTACCCCACATCTTCAGAATAAAAAATAAATTAAAAAAATTAACTTTGGTTTCAGGAAGCACATAATTAAATCTTTTTGTTTTATGTGTATTTTTTTCTATATACAAATATGTATGTTTTGTATATATCTCAATTAGAGATGTAGACTTTATTGTTCTGTATATCAATGTAAAGTGAATATACAAATGAAATGAATAAATCATTTTTAAATAAAAAGTCATATAAATAAGTCAAGTATTAAATAATAAAAAGTTTTCACCCTTTACATCTTGTACTACTTGAATTCAAAAGTTTTTTTCGTGATACTTGCCTTTGATTTAAAATGATCTAATGGGGCTGGTATGAACTCTACTTTTTCATTTTATTCTATTATAAAGATGTGGGATACAAGTCAGGATTAGGTACATAACTAATATATGTGCAGGTGAAATTTGGACCTCCAACCGGTCCTCACTTCCCTGGTTTAGGACCAGATACCCTCTGTGTTGTCACATCCCCCTCTCCTCCCCTGGCAGTGTCTCACTACTGCCGATCCCTGTATTGCGCATAGTGATTAACGTTCAGGTCCAATTTATGAGTGAGAACATGTGGTAGTTGGTTCTTTGTTTCTGTGACAGATCACTAAATACAATTGTCTACAACTCCATCCAATTTGCTGTGTAGCCATGATTTTGTCCTTCTTTGTGCCTGTGTAATATTCCATTGTGTATATGCACGAAATTTTCTTTATCTTGATGGGCAGTAGGGTTGGTTCCATGTTTTTGCTATTGTGACTAGTGTGGCAATAAACATGCATGTGCAAGTGTCTTTTTTTATAGAACAATCTGTGTTCCTCTGGGCGTATTCCTAAAAGGGGGATTGCTGGATAATATGGAAGGGCAATTTCTAGTTCTTTTAGAAATTGCCATACTATTTTCCATAAAGTTTGGGCTAGTTTGCATTCCAGTCGACAGTGTAGAAGCATTCCTTTTTCTCTGCTTCCTCACCGGCTTCTGTTGTTTTTTGATTTATTAATGATGGCCATCCTTACTGGTGTTAGATGGTATCTCATTGTGGTTTTGATTTGTATTTCTCTGATGATTAGTGAGGCTGAGCAGTTTTTCACGTATTTATTGGCTGCTTGTATTCCTTCTTTTAAGAAGTGTCTATTCATGTCTTCTGCCCATTTTTAAATGTGTTTTTTTAGCAAACGAAACAGGACTCCTACCTGTCACCATAAATAAAAATTAACTAAATGAATCAAAGACCGCAACCAAAAACCTCAAAGAATCCTAGAAGAAAACACAGGAAATGCTCTTATGCACACAGAAGTAGGTAACCAATTCTTGATCAAACCCCTAAAAGAGAATGCCATAGAAGATAGGATAAATAAGATAGACAAGTAGGACCTCATCAAACTAAAGCTTTTGGTATGGGCTTTAAAATCAGCAACCAGACAATTAAATCCAAGTTTCATCACATTGCAATCTGACTTCCACATTTTTATTTTTCCATCTGTAAATAGAATAATTCTGACTTTTCCATGTTTCTCTGAGATAAATATAAAATTATGATCATCTAGCTATGTACAGAGACTAATGTCCTATAAATGCATATATATATATATATATATATACATATATATTTCATTTTTTACTTTTTTGAGTTGGAGTCTCACTCTGTCACCCAGGCTAGAGTGCAGTGGCATGCTCATGATGACTCCAGGGTTGACGGCTGGGCTCCAGCGATCCTTCCGCATCAATCTTCCAAGTAGCTGGAACTATAGGTGCTACCACTCCTGGCTAATTTTTTATGTATTGTAGAGACGTGGTCTCGCCAAGTTGCCCAGGCTGGTCTCGAACCCACGGGCTCAGGCAATCCACTCGCCTCGGCCTCCCAAAGTGCTGAGATTATGCATATTTTTAACCACTTTAAGTGCCAAGACATCTAAAAAAGGCAAAGACCTTCAAAAGAAGACAAGGAAAAATAGTCAACTTTTATTTGGATTTTCTTTCAAGGTATGACAATTAAAAGAAGTGTTGGATAGGAGAATGCATAGTCCTACCCCAATAGCAATGCTCAAACCATACTTAACATCACCCAAGAATGAGCCCTAGAAACTCATTTCTGACTTTTTCTTGACTATTCCTCCCTATGCTCATATTGAAATTTCTTTTATTCACCAAGTATAACCCGGTAGAACATATATTTTCCTTTTTTTTTTTTTTAAGTTGAAGTCTCACTCTGTCGCCCAGGCTACAGTGCAATGGCACGTCACAGTCACCGATTCCTCCACCTCTGCCTTCCAAGTAACTGAAACTATAGGCACATGCCACCACACCCGGTTAATTTTTTTAAAAATTTATTATAGAGATGAGGTCTCACCAAGTTGCCCAGGCTGGTCTCAAACCCCTAGACTCAGACAATCCTCTTTCCTCGGCCACCCAAAGTGCTGGGATTACAGGCTGGAGTCACCGCACCCAGGCAACATATATCCTTTGTATATTTACTTTGTCTTATTTTCCTTAGAAATAGACACATTGCTGTTTATTTCTGAGACTTCAAATACTAACTTCTACAGAAAAAACTGATGATAAATAATAAAAAAACTTTGCAATTCTATACACATAAAATTGTTATCAGTGATGAACCCCCTTTTCTCTTGCTGATCTCCCTCTAAGCTGGTAAATGATGTTGTGGGCTGCAGCCCTTCTTGTGAATTCCCTCAAGACTGGACCTTATCATTTTCCCCACCATTCCAGATATCCTTTCTGATGGAATGATTTGTAGATTCTTCCTTTCAAGACTGGACTCCTTTCCAGCTTAAAGATTCCAGCAGTACAGAAAGTCATTTCTGTCAGTTGAGTTGGTAATTTGCATGTCTGAGGCCACCAGAATGGTGGCCTATTTTATTTGTATACTCAGTTCAAAAATGGACCTTTTGTGCATTTTCTCATGATTCGTCTTATTTATTTTATTAAGATTAATATCATACATAGCTATGGAATATTGTTGCCTGCGGTAGAAGGCTCCAAGCACTCTCAAATAAAATAGAAGTGAAATAATAAGAAGAATGACAATAACTGAATTATAAACTAAAAAATTATTTGTATAAAGTCCTTAGAATAATTGATTTCACAACTTAATATGGACAGAAAAGAAACTATTTAATTTGTCACTAGAATAATTAGGTGACTATTAGAAGGAAAAAGATTTATATTCTAATTCTAGAAATCTAGGGTAACTATCACATTGAGGTAAGCATAATAATTTGCTTATACTTGTATCCTTGTTTTGTTTCATCAGCCAATAAATCAGATAAAAGATACTTTTATCGCAATTTAAAAACTATGTTTAGTTCTATTAAATTAAGTTTAGCCTAAAGCTGCCTTCTTGTAGATTTTAAGTTCGGCCTAGTTTTCTCTATGCATGGTGAACTGTAACCTAACTGGATGTATACACAATAACCTACTCTTATACCAGTCATCAAATTTTGGCCAAACAAATGTGGCGAACTGTTCAAACCATGTTCAAATAAGATGAACACTGAGCTGTAATCAATCTGGCTATTTCTGCACCTTGCTTCTATTTTCTGTGTGTCACTTTCCTTTTTCTGTTCATAAATCTCTGACTACAAGGCAGGCTGGAGTGTCTCTGAACCTATTCTAGTTTGGGGAATGCCAGATTTAGGAATCGTTCTTTGTTCAGTTAAACTTTGTTAAATTTAATTTATTCAAGGTTTTTCTTTTAACAGTTCCCATCCCCCATTAACACTATATTTGTTTATTTATAGCATACAAATCAAGATAAGCCTGTGTGCTTCCAAGTCTTTCATTACTATATGTAATCCCTTTTCCAGGCAATATGTAGCTTTAATTTTCTTCTATGGAAAAAATTCTGATATCATGACAGTTTCCATGGTATTTATATTTTACGACTGAGCTAGAACTTAAGGGAGCTGTTGAACAATAGCCATTGATAAAAGGTTTCAGGGTAGGGCCTTTTGTATGGACTTTTCCACTTATAACATGAACTTTCACAACTTGTCTGCCTTGTAAGTGTCTTTTTCTAGTGAGTAAACTTTGCATAATTGTAAATAATTTAAATCTCAAAAGCATGGTTCCAGAGCTATAGTTTCACAGTGCTTACTGGAAGAACATTTGGGCACAGCATACACTAGTAAATTCATACTCACATGGTCTTCCTCTGTGTGTGTGTGTGTTTTTTAAAAAAATGTCATTACCGCATTGCTAATTCGAATTATTGTACTTTGAACTCTTCTCACTCCGAGTATTATTATCTGTGCACCATTTCTCACTACTGCTGCAACTCCCAAAGGGAATATGCCAAAATAAATAAATAAACTAAAAGTTCCATTTGAACAGAAGCCATCAGAACACAAAGCTGAAACAATATTGTGTAAGGTAATTAAAAGTAAAGAAGATAATGCCTTTCAATATTCCAGCAGAACTTTATATACTACCATAAGCATTTCTGTATGAAGTCATTTGGGTAAAATAACAGAGGGCAGATTCTGTATTTGTGTAATGGCTTGGTGCCTAACACTTCCGGGATCATATACAGCTTCTGCTATCAATTTGTTATTTATCTGAGGTCGTCATTTTTTTTTTTCTGTTCTCCTCATGTAAGTGTATCACCACAGTCTTATTAAGGCTAGAAAAATAATTTGGGATTCTGAGAAGACAAATAAGCAATAAGTTCTGACTCTTGATTTTTCCATACTTGTGTACTTTATTTTTATATGCTTTATCCTGCAAACACCTTGGGAAGCTACCTTTTCCCCATAAAGTGATTTCTTATCTGCCTCAGAGACTTCATGGGTGGTCAGATAAAAGGAATGAACTAATTCTTTGAAGTCAGAGGACATAACCTAGTACCAGACTCCAGAGTTCAAATGCAATACACGCTATCCATTATCTTCTAAGTGAAGAGGCCAGCAGATTTTCTTGATGATATAAGCTCCCATCAGCAATTAGACATTCACTCCAACTTCATCTCTCTTGCTAGTCTCCTTCGTTTGCTCTTAAGATATTTTGCCACAGAGCTATAATAGTTGAAAGCAAACTGGGCATCATTAGACCAGAGTGGGTACTAAAAAAAAAAACGTTTTCCCTTCTCAAAGATTGGTTTCTAAAGAACGTCCCCCCAATAAATTTCCCATCTGTAAATCCATGCTATCCTAACAGAATACCTCTTTTCTCTTCAATGGCTGTGACTTGTGACTTGTAACTTGGCCAAGGAGGGAGGAAGGGGGAGAGAGGTAGGCAGATGACGTTTATGGCTGTGTTGGAGGGAGGCATGAAATACATAAATCATTCATTTAATTATCCCAATTACCTCCTTCTAGATTCTTCCAGAATATTGGAATCTATTCATGAAAATAAGGAGTGTCTCGAGGTCCTATCACATAAATGAATCATGTATCAAAGTGTAGTTTGTTTCCAAATATAACTGACTCTAAATGAAAAACAAACAGAAAAGAAAAATCTCTTGTTGGAATGTGAAAGGAAAAAAAAAAATTGCAGACGTCCAGGAAATACCATCACTAACATAAAATCTCTTTTTTCTCTCTCTAAAGAATCACAATTCTCTCATTGCCTGTAGCTCTGTATAATACTATTAGTCATTGAAGAAAGTTTTTATAAACCTTGTCTTAACAGATCTTGTCTGTCATTCTATGCATCTGCCTGCCTCAATGTTTTTCCCCCTTCCCCTCACATTCCAATAAAGTCCTTTTCATTTTTTTTTTTTTTACATTCCAACATATTTGAATGGAACCTTACTTTCAATTGAATCTTAAGCAGGGGTTTCTAGGTCTTCAGTCCTGGCATTTGGCCTACAAGGAATATCTCCCCGAGGGTTGGTGATTTGCTGAGTCGGGGAGGGAGGAGTTCTTCTATAAACCATCTTTTTCTCTGGGTAGTTCTACTAGGGCAATTTGCCCATTGCTTTAGACTACAGAGAGTGCGCTTGGGTGGCTGCCACTTACGGTTTCTCCCAAAGAGCCATTTTCCCAGAGGGAGCTGAGCCTGGGAAAGAAGCAAGAGAAGAATTCCCTTTAGTTCCTAAGTTGTGAGTTTTTCTTTTCTTTTCTTTTCTTTTTTTTAGTGGAAGAAGAAGTACTGCCAACATGCCACCTTATTCCTTTCCTTCTATTCCCATTTTAAAACACTTCTAATTATAGTAGAAAATCCTATTCTTTGGCAAAGAAAAATACAAGGACATTTTCCAATCATATTAGGAGCAAGGTAACTTTGGTATGATTATTTGAACTGTTACTGTGAAATAATACTATTTTCTACCCAGCAAAGGATTGAAACTCTAGATAACAAGTAGGGATAAGGAAACCTAGGCATGGGTAAGCATCAGTAATTCAGTATGCCAGTATGCCGGTTAATTAATTTTCTTTGCCACTTCATTTTCTTTAACTCTAAATAACTTGAAAATTCTAGGTAATTTAAAGATATATATATAGATAGATAGATAGATAGATAGATAGATAGACAGATAGATATCTTATTTGGTTATGTATTCACATATTTAACCAAATAAGAAAAACAAAGAAAATACATACTTAAAACTATATTCTCACACCTCTGCTTTCAAATCCCATTCCTTCTAACACACTTTGTGAAGTGTTGGGATTTTTTCTAGATAATTTAAATGTATATGAATGTATATATATAAACATAAAAAAATTATCTACTGATGTCATACTCATAACATTTTTCTAAGTTGGATTTTCTTTTCTACTCTTTTTGCCTAAAACTGTATCTTAAGAATTAAGAAAAAATGTTCATATGATCTTCATTCTTTTTAATGCATATGGTCAAGGAATATAGTGAATCCTCCATTTCCCTTGCTTTGTTTACAGTATTTCAATTTTCACTACTTTTCTTCATTAATTACACTTTTGAATAATTTTAATCATGTATCATAGGTTGCATAAGTTCCCTAGAAATTTATGTTAAATGTTATTATTTGCTGTTAAATTAGTTTTGAAGTTAGAAGTTTCTACACAATTTCCTGACTACTTGACTTGTTAAAATGAGAGAGAGAGAGAGAGAGAGAAAACCATAACTTCTGAAAGTTTTCAGATATTTCTGTATGCTATGTTAATAATATGAGAAACTTTTAGGGAGGGCCAAGTTACTTGAAACATAAATGAATACACCTTCTTCATCTGAAGGTATTCTTGTTATATAAAAGTTGAGATGGCCTTGAATAGTGGCTCACACCTATAATTGTGGCACTTTGGGAGGTGAAACGAGATCACTTGAGGCCAGGATTTTGAGACCAGCCTGGGCAACCTAACAAAACTTTGTCTCTACCAAAAAAAAGTTGCGATATTAAGAAATGTCAATCAGTAACCTATGAAAGACATTTCTTTAACTTATACTTTTCCAGATTTAGCAATATTTTTCTCGTATAAGCATGAATAGCTTATGAATTCAATAAATATTAAGTTCCTAAATATATTCAGGCTAGATACAAGGTATGCAAAATTATCAAATTCGACTCCTAGTTTCACAGTATAATGAGGAGATCAAATATATAATATTTCTAAAGTTATAAGTATGAAACTAGAAAACATCCTAAGAAATTCTGGTTTTGGAAAAGTTAGAATCCAGACCTGGAGATGCCATGGAATCTACAGAGAATTTGGTACATTTTAAAGCTGTGCTTCATAATGACACAAAAATCTGTGAGAAACCCATGTGGAGATAGAAGGTGACAAGGTTTGTCATTGCAGGAACTTCACGGATTGGAGGGATATGCCTAGGCACCCAAAGTAGGAGATATACAAGGCCCAATATATTATACAAGGGGTCAGACAAAGGAAACTCTTTCTAACAATGAAAAAAAAATATTTCATTGACCTAGGGAACATTATCATCAGTCTTTTTTCTGACAGGGCAAGATAGGAACAATACCATTCTCTTGTGTCTCAGGACACAGGAACATCCAGATGGCCCTGGAACCCATTCTGGGCAGAGAACAACAGCAGTAGCAGCTACAGTTTAAGTTCTGCTTCTTGGTTCATTAAACACTCTCACTCCACAGGATGGGCAAACATCACACAGAGAACTTCTTCTTATAATATCAGAAAGGTGAGGGGGGGAGCAAGTGACACTTGGAGATGAAATGCAGAAAGCAAGAGGAACAAAATTGGTGGCTTTAAACCTGAAAAGACACAAATTAAGATCCAGACTTTCACCACCATCCTTCCACCAAGAAACTAAAAGCTAAGTAACCTGAGAGAATACATGATGAACTCACAAGGTGACTCTACACATCTTGGAACATATGAAAAAAAAAAAAAGAAAGAAAACATCTACAAGCCCCACGGAAAAGAAAATAACAAGACTATTATAAAACATTATTTTATTAAACATTTTTTGGTCAGAAAAAGGCAGCAGGGAACATAAAGCAGTAACAATAAGTATTGGAGCTGAATAAAATAGAAACAGTCATTGAAAAAGAACTCGCTGTATAAGCTAAATAGCAAACATGATAAAAATATAGAAATTGGGTTAGGGAATATTAGCAAAAAATAATAGTAGTGGTTCTGGGAACTGTTAAGGAATATGGACTACAGGAGCAGAGTGTCAACACCAACCAACGTAGAACCCAGGAGGAAGAAAAGAATAATCAGGAAAATAAATATTGAGAAAAAAAAAAAAGAAGATATTTTTCAGAAAAAAGATACAAGACCCTAGATTGTAAGAATATATAGGATGCTACACAGGATATATATGGAAATTACTCATACTTAGACCCAATATGGCCAAAATTTATTGCTGTCAATATCAAAAAATAATTTTAAAAACTTCAAGATGGAAAAAAATAGATCTTTTACAAAAGAATAACAATCGAATTGACATTAGTTTCATAAACTGTGTTGCTGGATATGGCAAAACAATGGCATAATATCTCCCAAATACTTCAGAAAATAATCTTAAAGTTAGAATATTATATTCAGATAACATTAAAATTAAAGTGTGAGATGATATATTTCCAAACATATCAAGTCTCAGTGAGTATCACTCACACAGATTTTTTTTTTTGGATACTCTTAGAGAGAATGCATTCCAGCAAGAAAATCAAGAAATTAAAAAGGAAGAAATTAGACAAGAAAAATAAAAATGAGGGACAGTAATTGCTATGAAATGAACAGTCATTAGTAATTTTTTATTTTAAAACTCTCTAGCAGGATTTATTTGAAATTTATAATTAATCTTGCGTTTCAGATTTTATATATGCACATATATACATATACATACATATATATATACATAAACAAATTTACACATTATATTCACATGTATGCTATTATGTTACATACAAATCAGTTAGTTTGAATTTCCTCTGATACTTTTAAGCTAGCTGTGGACCACCCAAGGTTCAAATATGATACTTTGAGGAAAAAAAAACACAGAATTTTAAAATATGGATATTTTACCTGTGATATTTCAAATTTTAGCACTTAGTTCAGAAAGTCTTTCTCATTATATTTTCACTGATTCAATAAATAATTATCCTGATGGCACACTAAAGTACTTAAGGCTAATTTCCTGTTGTTAAGTATACACAATAATTAGGAATTTTTTTCAGAATACAGAATCTGATTCTGCTGTATTCTTCCGAATCAAATTTGCAGTCAGTAAAAATAAAACTTTCATCACAAATTTTTTTATCTGTAATATTATAGTTTTAGAAAATTGTGACAAAATCAAAAATTATTTTAAAGTATGCATTTTAATGATTATTGATGATTACTTTATTGTAACTCTACTTATCTAACTTAATAATCCACCACTATTACAAACACATTTATTTCCTAGTCTCTTTTAAAGCAATCTTTTATATTAAAACATATAACAGAGACATAAAATTATACTTATTGACTGTAAGAATGGTCAATGAAGTTCCCAAAGTAAACACATTTGTGAAATCACCAGCTAAATAAAAAAGAGACCATTACCAGCACCCAAAATCTTGTTATGACCTACCTAAACAATGATGATCTCTTGAATTAGTTCACTATATGTTAGTTTTATCCTTTTTTTAAAAAATGTGTACAAATAGTATCAAGTGAAATGTTTCTTTTGGATCTGGTTTTCTTTGCTCAAAATTTTGGTCTTAGATTCATTCATATTGTTAAATTTAGTTGTAAGTTATTAATTTTCATTGTTGCATTGAATCTTTCTATGAGTGCATAACAGCACATTTATTCATGCAATTATTGATAGACATTTAAGTTGCTTCCAGATTTTGTCTATTGTGTGTAATGCAGCTATAAACATTATTGTACATATTTTCTTAGAACATTTATGTATAGATATCTAGGAGTAGAATTACTGGATCATAGGGCATGTATAAATTCAAGTAGTAGACAATGTTTATATGGAATTATTCCCTTGCCAACAGTGTATGGGAGACACAGTGCTAATTATTCACCAAAACCATGTTATTTTTATTCCTTTCTAATTTTAGTCATATTAGTCCATGTGTAATGATAGTTCACTATATTTTTTCAAAAGATTTTCACAATGACTGATGAGGTTGATCTCTTTTGAAAAATATTCATTGGCCATTTGGAATTAATTTTATGTGAAGTATTTATTCAAGTCTCTTCTGTTTTGCCCATTGTGCCATTTATCTGCTTCTAATTGATGTTGGAAATCTTCCCATATCTTTCTTTTTTTTCATTTTTAGGTATTACAGATATCTTCTTCCTCACAGTAGCTTGACTGTTTACTCCTAGCTATAATGGTAAATTCTTTTATTGTTTATTTATTTATTTTAAAGTTGTGGAATACTAATCAGGATTGCATGAATAAGTGGTTTTAGGTACAGGTGAAGTATTGGGTCTCCCACTGGACCTCTCTTCACCTGGATTAGGATCAGGCACTCTTACTGATGTTTTGTGACAACCCCACCTCCCCTGGCAGTGTCCTGCTATTATTGCTAATCGCTTTTTTTGTAGTATTATGATATTATCAGTATTTAACTTTGTGGTTAGTGACATGTGTCCTGTTTAATAATTCCTTCCTTGAAGTAAAAATTATGATTTTCTTCTATTATCTTTCAAACACTTTATTATTCTACATTGTGTATTATTTAGATTTTGTGTTAGTTTTCTAAGACTTTCGTAACAAAGTATGGCTTAAACCAGTGGTCCCCAATCTTTTTGGCATCAGGAACTGGTTTTGTGGAAGACAATTTTCCTACAGATGTGGGGGACAAGGGGGGATCATCAGGCATTAGAGTCTCATAAGGAACACGCAACCTACATCCCCCACATGCGTGGTTCACAATAAGGTTGGCACTCCTATGAGAATTTTTTTTTTTTTAATTATGTTTTATTTTAAAGACACGGGGCACAATTCAAGATTAGGTACACAAGTGTCATTGCATAGGTGAAGTTTGGGTCTCCCATTGATCCTCACTTTGCCTGGTTTGGGATCATGTACTCTTACTAATGTTATGTGCCCATCTTCCTTCCCCTGGCAGTGTCCTGCTATTGCCAATTCCTTTCTTGCAGTATTATGATAAATGTTTAGGATCACCTTACGAGTGAGAACATGTGGTACTCAGTTCTTTGTTTCTGTTTTAGATCACTGAATATGATAGCCTCTAAATCTATCCAAGTTGCTGCGAAGTCCATAATTTTGTCCTTCTTGATGGCTGTTATATATTTCATTGTGTATATGTACCACATTTTGAAAAAAATCCAGTCTACTTTCATTGGGCAGCATGGTTGGTTCTGTGTTTTTTCTATTGTGAATAGTGCTGCAACAAACATGCCTGCACAAGCCTCTTTTTTTGTAGAATTATTTGAGTTCCTCTGGGTATATTCCTAGAAGGTAGATTGCTGGGTCTTATGGAGGGTCGATTTTTAGATCTTTTAGAAGTCACCACATTGTTTTCCACAGAGATTGTACTAACTTACACTCCCACCAACAGTTTAGAAGGATTTTCTTTTCTCTGCATCCTATCCAGCATCTGTTGTTTTTTGAGTTATTAATGAGGACCATCCTGACTGGAGTTAGGTGGGATTTCAGTGTGGTTTTGATTTACATTTCTTTGATATTAATGTAGCTGAGCATGTTTTCTTGTATCTATTGGCTGCTTGAATGTCTTATTTTGAGAAGTGTCTACTCATATCTTTTGCCTACTATTTAATAGGGTCTTTTTTTTTTCTTTCAGTATGATTGGGTTCCTTGTAGACCCTGGATTTTAGGCCTTGGTCAGATATACAGTTGGCAATTATTTTTTTCACATTCTGTGGGCTGTCTCCCCACTCTCTTGATGGTTTATTTTGCTTTACAGAGGATTTTCAGTTTGTTGAGGTCCTACTTTTCGATTTTGTCTCTTATGTCAAAAGCATTTGAGATTTTGATCAGGAATTGATTTATAAACAAAGAGCAAACAGGCAGAGAACCAAATATAAAGCACAATCCCATTCACATTAGCCACAAAAAAGAAAAAGAAAAAGAAAAAGAAATACCTTGGCATCTTCCTAACCAGAGAAGTGAAAGACCTTTACAACAAAAACTATGAAACATTGCTCAAAGAAATCAAAGAAGACACAAACAAATGGAAAAACATTCCATGGTTCTGGATTGGATGAATTTAACATTGTTAAAATGTTCAACCTACCTAAGGGAATCTACAGATTCAATGCGATATCTATTAAATTAGTATCATCATTCTTCTCAGACCTGAAAATGACAATACAGAAATTCATATAGAAACATAAACGACCACGAATAGCCAAAACAATCCTCAGCAAATTAAACAATTTCAGACTTTAAACTTTGTTATAAGGTTACAGTAATCAAAACAGCCTGTTATTGGTAAAAGAACAGGCATATAGATAAATGGACCAGGATATAGAGATTCTAGAAGCAAAACCTCAATTTCTCAAACAAGTCATCTTCGACAAAGTCTCCAACAACCACCAGGGAGAGGAAAACCTATTTAGTTAATAATGCTGAGAAAACTGACTGACCAGAATGAAACAGGACAGGACCCCTACCTATCACCACATACAATAATCAACTCTAAAAGGATCAAAGACCAAAATGTAAAACCTCAAAACTATAATATCTTAGCTCAGGAGACACCCTTACAGAAATTGGAATAGACAGTCCTCTGGAAATTTAATGCAGCCGCTGATCTGACAAAATTCAGGCCAAAGACAGACCCGTGGAAATTGAGGACCCCTGGCGTAAACTACAGGTATTTATTGTCTCAAAATTCTGGGCACTAGAAGTCCAAGTTCAGCATTTCAGCAGGATTGGTTCCTTCTGAGGGCTGTAAAGTGGTTTCATCTGGTGTTTTCCTTTTGTCCATGTCTGTGTCTGAATTTCATCTTTTTTGTAAGAATACCAATTGTATTGCATTAGGGGTCCACCCTACTCCAGTATGACCTCATCTTAACTGAACTAATTATATCAGCAATGACTATATTTCCAAACAAGATTAAATTCTGTGATGTCAATGGTTAAGATTTACATATATGAATTTGTGGAGAGAGAACACAAGTATAACACATCTAAGGTCCATCTAAAATTTATTTTTTACAAATGATGTGATGTGTTGCTTTTTCTTTCCCCTATGGATATCTGGTAAATGAATATCATTTATTAATAAGACATCTCTACTACTTTGCTCAGCAGTACTGTCTTATTAATAAACCAAGTTTCTATACGTCTGAGTTTGTTTCTGGAGACTGTTGCATTGGTTTGTTTGTCTAACTTCATTATATCTTGTTCTTCCTACTTTGTCTTTTCAGTATTTTCTTAGATATTTTTCCTTTTGTGTTTGTGTGTGTTTTAGTTTCAGTTTGTCAATTTACATATAGATTTGCAAACATACGCATAAACCTACTCAGTGTTTTTATTGTGATTGAAATTAAAACATAGATTAATTTGGAAAATATCTTAGAAATATGGAGTTTTACAATGATCTTTGAACATGGTATACCACCCTTTTATTTGTCTTTAAGTTCTTGGTCAAAAATACATTCATTCCTAGGTGTTGAGTATTTTTATGCTCTTAGAAATTATTTCATGTTAAAATGTTTATTTTCTAATTTTGTACCTGCATGAAGAATTTCATGTGTTGACTTATCCTTTAGCTGCTATTTAAGTTCACTTATTAATCCTAATAATGTATCTGTAAATTATTTTGGATATTCTACGTATACAATTATGTTCACACAAAAATGACAATTTAATTTTTTCTTTTAATTTCTTATACATCTCAATTACTTTTCTTGCTTACTAGACTGACTAGTACTCCAATAAAATATCGAAGAGCAGTAGTAATAGCATTGCTGTCTCATTTATTATTTCAGAACAAACACTTTTAGTTAATTATCTTTAGGGATGATGTTTGCAATAGGTCTTCATATATATCGTTTTACTTATTCCTGGATATTTGTATTAGGTTTTTTTTTTTTTTTAATCACTACGTAACAAATTAGGACAAACTTAATGGTTTCAAACACTTATAGTTCGGTAGGTCAGATATGTCTAGGTTTTCTGCTCAGTGTTTCACAAGGTTGAAATCAAGGTGTTGGCTGAACTGAATTCTCACCTGAAAGCTCTGGGAAAAATTATACTTTGAAGCTTATTCTTATCGTTGTCAGGATATAGTTTTTCGATAGCTGTCAACTGGGGCAATTCACAGTTCCTAGCAGCTCTCTGCATTCCTTGCCATGTTGCCTCCTCTGTCTTCAAACTAGCATGTCAAATCCTTGTATTTTTGAATCTCTGACTTCTTCAGACACTGACCTCTAATCTCAGATTTAAAGGGCTCATGTAATTTAGTAAGGTCCACCTAGTTAACTTCACTATTTTAGAATCAACTGATTAGTGACATTAATTTCAGCTGTAAATCCTTGTGCTGTGTAAGGTAACCAAATCATGGGAGTGACAGCACATCATATTCACAAGTTCAGTTCACATTCTAGGGGAAGAGATCATAGAAGGGTGAGAATTATTTTGGAATTCCACCTTGTTTCTCAAGTGCTTACTATTTGTCTAATGTTCTTTTCTTTTTTAAAAAACTTTATATGGATAATTACATAGATCTTTCTTTTCTTTTTTCTTTTCTTTTCTTTTCTTTTCTTTTCTTTTCTTTTCTTTCTTTTCTTTCTTTCTCCCTTCCTTCCTTCCTTCCTTTCTTCCTTCCTTTCTTTCTTTCTTTTTCTTTCTCTCCCTCTCTTTCTTTTTTTCTGTTTCTCTCTTTCTCTGTTAAGCCTATTCTTTTCTTTCTTTCGCTCTCTCTCTTTCTTTCTTTCTCTGTTAAGCCTGATCAACATTTCTCAAAGTGACACACCTCATTTGAGACACATTATTCTTTTGATATCTTGATGAATTTAATTTCATGTTATTCTTATTTTTTCATCTCATGAACACAATATTTATTATAGCTTGTGAAGCTTTGGTATCAACAATATGATGTATGCTGGTTTCACAGAACATGTGGAAACTGTTTCTTCATTTTTTATCCCTAGAATATTTTATACACAATTGCTAATATTTCTTTTATTTGTCTTAGAAGTAACCAATGAAGCTTCTTAAACAATTTTAATTTATGTAATATATAATTATTGATATATTCTTTTTTGTTCAATTTTAGCAAATATGTATTTTTTTCAGAAAAACTTCCATTTTAATGGCATTTTTAAGATTCGTTATTAAGTTGTTCATAATATTTTTATGTTATTAGCATAATGCTTTTGGATATGCCCTTTTATTAGTTCTTGTTCTTAGTGACTTGTTCCTTTTTTATCTTGATCAGATAGAAAATTAATTTTGTCTTTCAAAATTCTCTTTAAATATATAATATAACATATTTGTCTTATATTTTATTTATCTTTTTCTTTTTTTATATATTTTTTCTATCTTCATTTTAATTTTGTTATTTTCTAACATACTGAGGTGTAGGCTAAACGGCAATTTTTAGCCAAGCAAAATGATTTAAAACAAGAATCACAATCAAGTTTCAGAAAAAGCAATGTCATTCTGAAGCCTGGACTCTGAACTGATGCTCCAGTTTTATGGGGTATCCCTTTGTGTGCTCTAGCTTTGCCCTTAGGTACCACCTTTCAGATCACACTTGTATCCACACTGACTGTAAGTCTTACAGCACTCTTCTTTTTCAGACTCATGAGCTTCTTTCCTAGGTCTGGACCCATAAGCTCTCTTGAGTAAAATTTATTTCAGATTCTTCCTGATGCATATCATCTTTATCAAGTTATTTTCTGTATTCTATACTTTTTTTCTCTTTAAATTAGATCTCATTCCCACTACCATAACTTCAACCTGCAATTTCATATTCTGTTCTAGTATCACAATTCTTTCTGATTCAACCAATTTCATTCTTTCTCTAGATTAGATTATTAATTTCATCTTTCTCATATACCACTTTCATGTTATATGTTTGATTAAAACACTAAAATTAAACCATGCTCATTCTTGTTGCCAATCATTTTTGCTTTTTCCTTCCTAATGTAATTTTCCCCATTTATGCAATGATGTCTATTTCTTTGTTAGAATGATTTCTGACTACTCTGTCCCTGTGAATCATGTTGATACCTTTGTGACTAGAGCTCATATATTTTAGTTGCTGAACATATAACTAAGCAACAAAAAATGTTGATTGGTTACTTTTAAAAATCAGCAAGTTAGTTATATTAGTTGAACTGTCATGTGGAGAGTCAGAATATCATTTCTAATTTTTAGGCCAAAAGTTGTAATTGGGGTTTGATTTTAAAAGAAACCTTTAGAGAAATAACCATTTTTGAAACTTCTGTAAATTCTGGATTTAATTGGCTTCACTATAAGTAAATCATTTTGGGTTTTGATTCGTCACGTGGCAGTGGAGTGAGACAAAAGTCTGATTTTATCTTTCTGCATTTCACCTTCTCACAGAATCAGAAGTTCTAAGGAGTGAGCCAATTAGTCATTGCAAAAAGTCAAAGTGACAATTGGCTACTCTCTTCCCAGAGATAGGATTAAAAGGCATCCAGAAAGCCTCTTTCCTCTATTCTAGATGAAAAGAAAAATGTGGCATTGGCCCACATTCAGAGATTATTTAACTTTCAATAAGAACTTAATGAATATTCTGAGCTTTGAGGCTCTCTTTCTTTTCTTTTAAGGTCAAAGGGTGAAAATATATGTCTCTCTACTTGGGAATAATATAAATTTAGAGGTCTTTATCATGATGACTTGAGTGTCTGTGTTATATTTACTGGTAACTAGTAACTAGTTTGTTAATATAACTTAGAAAAAGATGATTATAAAAATAGATAAAGAAACTAGAGCTATGAGTGAGATCATGTTTGAGCTGGTCAGCAACCTTAATTTAAAAAAAAAGTATGTGGAAGAGTGACTGTTTCTGACACCAGTAAATATTCACATATTATTGGCAAATAGCTGGATGTTTTCCTACTTTGAGTGCAATTTCAGTCTACATAATGCATGCATTGTATAGAAAATAGATGTTGAAGTAAAGTGTGAGGAATACATGTTACTAAATGTCTAAGGGTGAAGAAGCAGCACATAGTATGTTCCGGGAACATGAGGGAAGAAGGCATATGTAGTAAGAAATAGCACTGGAGTGCAGGTTGGGATATCTGGATTAAAGAGGCAGTGTGAGAATAAACACTGATTTTGAAGGCACACATACCTGGCTTGGAATCCACTGCATACAAGATAACCGAAATCAGGAAAGTCAATTAAAAACTGCATTTGGTCATCTGGAAAACAGTGATACTATTATCCAACCCATAGTATAGATCAAACTTTAAAAATGAGTGTTTATTGCTGTTACTATTATACCTTTTTTTTCCCCAGTTCCTCAACTTCCTTAGTAGATTACAGAGGTTTTCATGTGTGAAGATACTGGATAGAACCTTAGAAAGTTAAAGGAATGCTTTTTTTCCAGCTTAGAGGTGATTAGATGTAAATAAAAAGTAAGGGATTAAATACTGAGCAGAGACTGAGGCAGGCTGCACAGAATAAGTTTAAAATTAAGGAATTAAGCTAAGAAAAATATTAGAGCAGGAGTCAGAGATAAACTGGAATGCAGAAGAAATAAATATTAGGCAAAATGTGTAACAAGAAAGAAAATGAATGGTGGAAAAAATGTGTAAATAATGGAAAGTAGATTGCATCCTGTGCAACATAGTAAATAGAGAATAATTCTACAAGTCCTACTCCTTGTTGAATTTAATGAGGCAAATGGGGATTGCCATGATCCGCTCCAGTTGCAGGTGTCATATGTGCTTGCTCCTGAGGTTTGTGTTGTTATATTAGGTATTTGGCCAGCCCCTTAATAGAATCTTCACTTGTTTTATTTGTCTATTCATTTATTCTATAAATACAGTTTGTGTTAGTAAATTGGTGGTCATTGATGACCTTAAGCATTGTGCTAAGCGCTGTAGTCTTAAACAAAACTAATAGCAGTCCCTGCCCCCTTAGTGAATGTCAGGCAATACACCTAATAAATATGTACATTGTTTATGAGTGTTAAAAGATGATCAGGTCTTTGGATAAGAATAACGTATCAAAATGATGGCAACTGTACGTACATTAGACAAAGTTGTCCTCAATGAGAAAGTAAGCAAAGTTTTCAAGGGATCCAGTCATGTCGATACATACAGAAAGATTCCAGGAAAATAGATTAAGAAAATGGGTAGAATGAGATAATGTCAGAAAAAATATTAAGAGACTAAATAGTGTAGCATCTTGTAGTTCATTGTAAGGATTTTGGCATTCATTTTGAATGAGAAAAGAAAACATTGAAAAACTCTGAGCAGAGAGGAGCATAATGATAAATGTTTTTAGAAGATTACTTTGGCTGCTATATTGAGAACAGATTCCAGATGGGGGGAAGGATGGGAATGGGTAGACCACTAAAGAAACTTTTGCAACAATCCAGGGAAGAGGTGATGTGGTTTGACCCAGAGTGATAGCAGTAAGATGCTTACAAGAGATCAGAATATAAATGTATACTGAATATAAAACCCACAGGATATCTTGACAGACTGGATGTGGTATGTTAGGGAATGAATTGAATCAATAATCTCTTTGGCTTTTTGACCTGAGCAGCTAGAAGGATGGAATTGATTTTAGGCGAGATGTGAAAAACAACAGGTAAAACAGGTTTGGGAATTAAGAGCAGAAATTTGTTTTGGATCTAAATTTGAGATAACATTTAGATGCATTTTAAGCAAATAGTAGAGATATTGAAGTGATGGCTGAATATACAAGTCAAGAGTAGAGATTAGTGGTTTAGGATGGAGATATAAATAGGGGCCTTATAAACTAAATAATATCAAGAAAAGAGTGTATGTAAAATAGAGAATAGATACTACAACAGAGCTATTGGACACTTCAATGTTAAGAGGTTAGAGAGGAAAGTAACAGCCAGCAAAGAAGACAGGAAGGGATTTTAGAGAGGTAAAGGTAAAAGGAAAACAAAATATATATGCTGTTTTGGAATCCAACTTAAAAAAAAGAGTAAAAAATGATCAATAGTGTCAAATATTATTCATGGAATATGTATGAAGAGGACCAAGAATAAATAAGTAGAGTTAGTAAATTGGTGGCCACTGATGACCTCAATGGTCATTTCAATTGAGGTCACAGTCATATTGTAGTGGGATTGCACTTCTTAAAGCTGGGTCTGTCTTCTTACCTTTAGAGAGCTGAATAAATTTTAAGTTAAGGATAAAGTGTTCAGCAGTGAGTGATATTTTTTGTTTTTGTTTTGTTTGAAGTTTTTTTTATGTTTAGTTTGCTTTGAAAGCAGTTAGTTACAAAAGGGGTGGCATTTGCTTGTCATTCAGGATCCCTGAAAATAGCCTTCAAATGGCTATATATTACAACCACCCTTCTTGGAGGAAATATGCAAATATGATACTTTAAGAAAAATAAAATTTGTTTACCATTATAAGAATTTTGTTTTATTTTTTATATGTTTGTTTTTTTTACTTGCTTTCCAGTGGAATCTCCTAGTGATCTGGGGAGAATTCTTGGAGAAGAAATAAGCAAAAAAGTTATCAGGGCTAAATAAAAATGTAGAGAAATGTATATAAAGCACCATCTTTTTGCTATTTTGTACTTAGCTTAGTATACAATAGAGAAGAAAGTAGTAGTAAGAAAAACATACAAAGGAAAATGAATGGAAAAACGGATCTTCTTCCTAAGACATATAAATCTATGTAAGTTTATTTATCCTGTTTCTTACTTTCATTACTATTCACTTTTTTAGCTTTTTAATGGGAAGTGGGATAGAGTAAGATGCTTCTTTTAGAAAAAATGAGACCCAAGACCCCATCTAATTATATCACTAAGGAGCTAGAACTTCTAAGATATTGACCAAAAAGTCTAGAATATCAAAGAAACTAGATCCCCCAAAAAAGACATCAGAGCTCATTTTAATGGAAGCAGAAAGTTTTAAATGATTCACACTTAAGCTTAAATTTCTAGCAACATAACTCAGTAAACTCTCTTGATTATGACCATCCATATTGACGTTTCTACTTTTTGGGATCCATCATTGGAGCTGAGGATGATGGGAAGTCTAGGGGTGACTCAACTTTCCCTAATGTTCAAAACACTTGTCAACAGTGATTACTTATATTTCAGAGGCTACTCCATTATTTTCTTATTTACTGTCCTCTCACTTTTCATCATTTTAACGCTCCCCCTCAATTACGTTCTCCCAGGATCTGCTTAGTCTCTGATTGCTTCATTTCTCAGTACTCTTCTTTCTTCTGAAATCCCAAAGGCTCATAATCACCTTCTGTTCTCCCACATCCCTGAATGCTAAGGCTCCATTTACCTTCTTTATAATTCTCTAATTATATTAAGACATGAATGTGCTTAAATTTTGTGTTTCTATTTCTACAGAACCAGTTAGGTAGTAGATGTCTTAACTTTTTGCTTTTTATTGTTTTGAGGCTTTCCACTCTGTACTAACAGGTTGTCAGACTTAGTTAGCTGATTAACTTCAAGATTAACTACAGTCATAATAGGATTTATGCTAAAGATTTGTTACTAAAAGAGTAGGCACAGGCAACACTGATAAATTCAATAATGTTTTCTATTATCACATATCATTAAACTTTTGGCCTCATTAGAATGACTCTGACATTTTAGCAATAATTTGCTAATAAAATATTAAAAGTATGCTCAATTCACTGCATTGTAGAAATTTAGTATTTAAGGGGGTTTAGATGTCATCCAATTCAATGCCACTCATTTCACCATTAAAAAAAATTGGAGTCATGATTATAAATGACTTGTGGAGGGTTAGTTAACCAGTGCTGACATCTCTCAGTAGTGGGTTCCGTATTCTTTCGAATAGTTTACACATTCTGGGTCTTGCCCAGGCATGTAGAAATAGAAATACTTTACCTCTTTAGAGAAATACTTAACATTTTTAAACATTCAATTCATTTCATTATAATCATTTTTCTTCTAGGACATAAACTTTTCATGGACATATTTTTAGGTATTGTTAGTATAAGGGATGACTTTATTTTAGAAGGGTAGAGCGGGGCATTTGGACGACAACAAGGATGTACTGTTTCTTTCAGCCAATGTGTGAGATGGAAGTTAAGTTGACCTAGCAAAACTTCTTTAGTTTCAGCAAATAAAGGGTTTCTGTTTCGCCTCTGTGCCTGCTTGAATTACAAACGACTCCTAGAAGCATCTGTTTTCACTAAATTTGACAGTCAGGAAGGAAGGTTCACAATTTCAGCAGCTGTTATTTGTTTTTTTCCTTTACTGAGATGAGCAGCAAGACCACAGTGTCTAGAGATGTGTTTGATTACTCAGCAGGACAGTAGAAGCTAAAGCAGAAAGACGATAGAAATCATGAGAAGACGGAGAAAGGCATGGTAAGAGCAAACATGAAAAAGGTATGATTTGATAAGCAGGATCCAAAAAATAAAATTTAACTCTAATGACATGGTGACTGGAGGGAAGATTTCTGATGCAAAATAGTTGAATTTAAGGACTGATTCAAGGAAACTTATTAATGTATACAGTATACAAGTTGAGTCGTAGACATCAACATCATTATTTCCAAAGCAGATTTTTATGCTATTGAACATGACGTTGACAAACATTACTGTGTAACTCATAATTCCCTCTCTTTGGAACAAGTATTAATAAGTGGCAAAATATGAGATTTTTTTTTTTCAAACGGTTTCAAGAGGGAATATTTACTGCCTGACTCAACAAGCGATTAAAGGGACAGGTTTGGAACCACAATGTGGAAAATCAATCCAGAGGCAGCAAAGGAGGGCAGAGTAGAGATGAGCAGAAGATTCAGGAAAGATCCATGGCAAAGCAGGTGCCAAAGTCAGCATTCAAAAAATGAAAGCAAAAGAATATACAAAAAGTAAAACCCATAGTGAATCAACTTTATTAGAGGAAACATATGCAGAACACTCAGTAAAGTGGTAGGAACTAATGATCTTTTCCTTAGTAGACAGCCCAGGGTGTACAATCACAAAATTTGTTTCTGTGAAGCAGCTCATGTCAAAAGACATGAATAAGCAATGTATCTCTGTGCAGATTAGAAGATAAATTTGAAGACTGTGAGACAGACAGGGAAGGAAGAGGGGTTCACTAATCAAAGAGGAAAGTTATAAGAAAAGTATTCTCTTCTGAGCATGCAACATGAAAGATGGAACTATGTTTTGTGAACAGCAATATTATTTAAAAGCATATTT
The DNA here is from genome assembly GCF_000164805.1 of Carlito syrichta. Taxonomy (NCBI): domain Eukaryota; kingdom Metazoa; phylum Chordata; class Mammalia; order Primates; family Tarsiidae; genus Carlito; species Carlito syrichta. Next base: position 70,232 of record NW_007255355.1, on the reverse strand, counting down.
AATGCCGGGTTCGGTGGCTCAGCCTGTAATCCCGCACTTTTGGGAGGCTGAAGTGAGTGAATTGCCTGAGCCCGTGGGCTCGAGACCTGCCTGGGCGGCAAGATCTCATCTCTACAATAAATCAAAAAATCATCTGGGCGTGGTAGCGCATGCCTGTAATTCTGGCTACTTGGAAGGCTGAGGCAGAAGGATTGCCGGAGCCCAGCAGGTGGAGGCAGCGGTGGTTGGGAGTGGCCACTGCACTCCAGTCTGGGTGACAGAGTGAGACTCCTACTAAAAAAAAAAACAAAAAAAACCCTATATTTAATATAAAGAACCCTATTTCCAAACAACTATAAACAAAGCAACTGATGGTTATTTGTCAATAACATAAACAAAAAAAGCTGAACCAGAGTTTAAAAAGAATAGAAATTTTTAGTCTGGCTGCTATATAGCTGAATAAATACCATAGACTGGGTGGAATATAAACAACAGAAATTTATTTCTCGCAGTTCTGGAGTCTGGCAAGTCCAAGATCAAGGCACCAATAGATTCAAGTCTGGTTAGAGTTTGCTTCTTGGTTCACAAATGTTTGCTTTTTTGCTGTGTCCTAACATGTAGAGGGAGAAAGAGAGCATTCTGAGGTCTCTTGCATAAAGTAACTAATCCCATATATGAGAACTGTGCTTTCATGACCTAATCACCTCCCAAAAGTTCCACCTCTAAATATCACATTCATTCTCTTAGACTCCATTTTTTTCACATCCAAAATACATTAATTTCACTCCAACAGTCTTTCAAATTTTAACTTTTTCAGCATCAACTCAAAAGTCTAAAGTCCAATATCTCATTTAAGTGTTATCTAAATCAGCTATGAGTGAGATCCAAGGTATAATTTATCCTGAGGCAAATTTTTCTTCAGTTTTGAACTTGTGAAACCCAACATGTTGTATACTTCCAAAATAAAATGGTGGGATAGGCATGGGAAAGTTACTTCCATTTCAAAAAGGGGAATGAAGAAAGGGGTGGCAAACTTTTGGAGTTATTATTTCATTATCTTAAACAATAGTCCCTGACTTCTGTTGAGTTGGTGAAATAGTTTCTTTATCAAAGCGTTTTTTGGCTACACACTTAGAATGGCCTTTTTTCAAAATACCTTTTCCATAAGATCTTTCTCATTCTTTTCACGATAGATAGTCTGAGAATTTTCCATATCTTTCAGTTCTGGTCTCTTTTGGCCTAACAATTCCATCTTTAAGTCATTTCTCCCTTCTTGAATTTTACTATAAGCTGTCAGGAAGAACCAGGCCACTCCTTTAACACTCTACTTGGAGATTTCTTCAGCCAAATATCTAGCTTCGCCACTTTTAAGTTCTAGCTTCCACAAAATACTACAACAGAAACACAGTGAACCCAAGTTAGTTGTCACTTCATCACAAGAATAACCTTTCCTCCAGAGTCCAATAGCATGTTCTCCATTTTCATCTGAGACCTCATCAGAACAGCATTTACCATTCGTATCTCTATCAACATTCTGTTGAGGATTACCTGGATACTCTTTAAGAAGACTGAAACTTTCTCTACAGTTTTTGTCACTCTTTTTTTTCCCTGATCCTCATCAGAATCACCCTTAATGCCGATTAAGCAATAGTGTAGGATTCTTCTAACATGTACTTCAAGACTCTTCAAGCTTCTACCTGTTACCCAGTTCCAAAGCTGCTTCGACATTTTTTAGGTATTTGTTACATCAGCAGTTCCACTCTAGGGTGCCAATTTCTGCCTTAATCATTTGGGCTGCTATCATAAAATAACAGATTATGGGTAGCTTAAAAATAATAAAAATTTGTTTCTCACCATTCTGGAGGTTGAAAAAATTAAGATCAAGACACCAGCAGATTCAGTTTCTGGTAAGGGTTTACTTCTTGGCTAATAGAAAGCTACATTTTCATTTGTTATCTTTTCACATGTGATTTATGTCCTCACATTGCTAAAGGGACAAGAAAAATCTCTGGTAGCTCTTTAATAAGGATATTAATTGCACTCATGTCACTTTCCAAAGACTCCAAATACAAATATCACATTGGATATTAGACTTCAACATATGCATTTGGGGGAGGAGGCATAAAGGGAGGAGGCATAAATATTCAGACTATAACAGTGTTTACTAACATTGTGAAGATACAAAGACAAAGCATATTCATATATGATTTTTAAAGTGAGAATTTAATTTTAGCTAACTGAATATTTTTCAACTATTTTTCTATTAAAACTTTGAAATAAATTACTTTCTTTTGAAAGGAGATATCTCTATTTTATCTTCAGTGTGGGTCACAATGACCCTAAATTATTTATACCTTGGAGAACAAAAGAGTGCTTAATAACATATATAGAAAAAACTTGTAGAAGTTTGCTGCTGTGTTTGAGTTAGGAAGACTTGAACACAGAAATATTCCTAAGATAAAGACAAACTTTAAAACTTAGTTTTTGCTAACAAGAATAGTGCTGTGCATATTTTCATAGGAAAACATGCATGGTTCATGTGTTATCAGTCTTTCTAAATTTACTTGACATAATTCAATTTATTGGTAAATTAGACTGATAAACCAAAAGAAATGTTTTCCTTTCTTTCTCAAATTTTGATCAAAACCAAATTATTCAAAGGTCATCTTGGTTTTACAGGAAAAAATAAAAATAAAATTGACATTTTTTATTATTGAAAAAGTTACAGAACTCTGCTGTTGACAAAATAAATGAGTAGATAGAAAATCTAATATGACTGATGTTGTAAAGATAGGTAGGTTTCATTTCAAATAGACGTGTTTCAAGACAGAGTAATAGATGTTTGTTTAGTAATAAAGTATGTCAAAATCCACGTAGGAATGGTTGATACATACAAGAATTTTGAAGTAAGTTTTCAAAGAGATATGTTCTATGCAGTTGCAGACATAAATTTTTTAAAAAATTATGTGACATATTCAAATGATGAAGCATCTGGCAGGAAAGAGAAATTCAATGAGCTTATAATCATTTCAAAATAACTATATGAAGTGCAATTTACAAATTTGAATTTCGGCTTTAGAAGAACTAATGAGACCACATTGCCATTACATTTTAAAAAATCATCATCTTGCATTTTAGATCAATAAATATAGATTTTTTTTATTTGGAAAAATATTAATATAATGATGTAGCATGAATAAGAGTAGTCAAGTGAATTTTAAAGTTTCTACTTATAATTTTCAAAAGCGGTGTTCCTGGGCCATGGACATCTATTTAATTCATCAGTTTCTTCTTTTTTATTCTCCATCCCAGTTGAAGGCATGATCCTGCTAAGAGTTGATAGCAAACTCATAGTCATTATTGGTTTTCTGTAACCATCACACATGCTCATTTTGATTTTGCTCGATAAATTTTTCTTTAACATTTTGGTCTTTAATCTTACTATCCTAGGTCAATTATAATTTTTGCCCTGTCTATTGAATAACTTTGCAATGAATCTTAATTCCTTCAATTTTTAATATTAAAATATCTCCTTAGTTAAATGCATAAACACACACACACACACGCGCGCGTTCACACAAACATATTTATAGTATTGATATGTATGAGAAGAATACTCAAGAACAATTTGAATGGTTATTTCTGATGGGGAGATAATAGGTGATTTTGTGTATATATTACTTTGCATTTTTATTTTTTTCTATACCAATCTTGCATTTGTTTTGTGTTAAGATATAAAATTAAATTTTCCTAACCTGGTCACCTATAAATAATCTATCTGGATCTGAGAAATTATAATCTCTGTTGAATCACAGTGACTCAAAACTTACTGGTTAAACTTTTAGCATTGTATTAGTCATATGAAGTTAGTTTATGCTAAAAAGGCATTTTTTGCAATGCATATGATTTTAAATTTTTTCAGTATACATACTTTTTTATTTTAAATTTTTACTTTTTGTGGTACATAGTACATGTGCAAGCATATAATATGTAATAATCAAATTAAGGTAATTAGGATATCTATCACTTCGAACATTTCTCTGTCTTAGGAACATTTCAATTCCAGTCTTCTAGTTACTGTGAAATATAAAATAAGAAAATAACAATTTTATTTTTTTAATTTTTTTATTTTTTCATAATCAATATTTTTTATTATGGTTTTATGTGGTACAGTTAAGGGTTAGGTGTACAATTACATTTCATTCAGACACCCTGTTGATAAGAGGTGTTTCCCCATCCCCAGACAGATATTTGCTATTGTTAATCCCATCTCCCCCCCCCCATAGTTTCCCAAACCGTCAGTCATTTTCTTATAGTATTACATTGGATGTTCAAGGTCCATTATATGAGTGAGAACATGTGATACTCGGATCATTGTTTCTGTGAGAGGTCACTCAGTATTATAGACTCTAGTTCCATCCAGGATACTGCAAAATTCATGATTTTGTGCTTCTTTCTGGCTGTGTAGTATTCCATCGTGTATATGTACCACATTTTTTTAATCCAGTCCTCTTTTGATAGGCAGCATGATTGTTTCCAGGTTCTTGCTATTGTGAACAATGCTGCGATAAACATACGTGTGCAGGTGTCTTTTTTGTAGAGTGATTTGTGTTCTTCCGGATATATTCCTATCAGGGGGATTGCGGGGTCGTATGGGAGGTAGCTATTTAGAGCTTTTAGGAATCACCACACTGCTTTCCACAGAGGTTGCACTAGTTACACTCCCACCAACAGTGTAGAAGTGTTCCCTTTTTGCCACATCCCCTCCAGCAGCTGTTATTTTTTGAGTTGTTGATAATTGCCATTCTGACTGGAGTTAGGTGGTATCTCGGTGTGGTTTTGATTTGCATCTCCCTGATGATTAGTGAGGTTGAACATTTCTTCACGTGTTCGTTGGCTGCTCGGATGTCTTCTTTTGTGAAGTGTCTGTTCATATCTTATGCCCATTTTATAATGGGGTTGTTTGCTTTTTTCCTTTCAGCACGTTTTAATTTTTTGTAGATCTAGGATGTTAAGCCTTTGTCAGACCTGGTGCTGGCAAATACTTTTTCCCAGTCGGTAGGCTGTCTCCCTGCTCTCTTGATGGTTTCTTTGACCTTGCAAAAGCTTGTCAGTTTAATAAGGTCCCACTTGTCTATCTTCTCTCTTATGACCTGTGGGTTTCAGGTTTTGTTCAGGAATTGGATGCCAGTTCTGATTTCCATGAGGGTATTTCCTTCCTTTTCTAAGGTTCTTATGGTTTGAGGTTTTACATTTAGGTCTCTGATCCATTTGGAATTAACCTTTGTGCATGGGGATAGATAGGGGTCCTGTTTCAATCTTCTGCGTGTGGTCAGCCAGTTTTCCCAGCACCATTTACTGAATAAGTTCTCCTCTCCCCAGTGGTAGGTGGTGGAGCCCTTGTCAAAGATGAATTGGTTGAGAAATTGAGGTTTTGCTTCTGGAATCTCAATTCTATTCCATTGATCTATATGCCTGTTCCTATACCAATATCAAGCTGTTTTGATGATTGTAGCTTTATAGTAAAGTTTGAAGTCTGGTAATGTGATACCACCTGCTTTTTTTTTGCTGAGGATTGTTCTGGCTATTCTTGGTTGTTTGTGTTTCCATATGAATTCCTGTGTTGTCTTTTCTAGGTCTGAGAAGAATGTTGCTGGTAATTTGATGGGTATTGCATTGAATTTGTAGATTGCCTTAGGTAAGATGGACATCTTCACAATGTTGATTCTTCCAATCCATGAGCATGGGATATTTTTCCACTTGTTTGTGTCATCTTTGAATTCTTTGAGCAGTGTTTGGTAATTTTCTTTATAAAGGTCTTTCACGTCTCTGGTCAGGAAGATGCCAAGGTATTTCAATTTTTTTGTGGCTATTGTGAATGGAATTGTGTTTTTTATTTGGGTTTCTGTTTGTTTATTATGGGTGTAGAGAAATGCGATTGACTTTTGTACATTTATTTTGTATCCTGAGACTTTGCCAAAGGCCTTTATCAGTGTAAGAAGGTTTTTGACAGAATCTCTTGAGTTTTCGAGGTACATAATTATCTGCAAAGAGAGATAATTTGACTTCCCCTTTTCCTATTTGGATACTCCTGATTGCCTCCTCTTCTCTGATTGCTCTAGCCAGGACTTCCAATACTATGTTGAACAGGAGGGCTGAGAGTGGGCATCCTTGTCTTGTTCCAGTTTTCAGGGGAAATGGTGCCAATTTTTGTCCATTTAGGAGTATGCTGACTGTAGGTTTCTTGTAGATTGCTTTTACTATTTTGAAGTATGTTCCCCGTATGCCTAGAAGTTCAAGGGTTTTTATCAAGAATTGGTGCTTGATTTTATCAAAAGCTTTTTCTGCATCTAATGACATAATCATGTGGTTTTTGTTTTGACATCTGTTGATGTATTTAATTACATTTATGGTTTTATGAATGTTGAACCAGAGTTGCATCCCTGGAATGAAGCCTACTTGGTCATGATGAAGGATTTTTGAGATGTATTGCTGAATTCGATTTGCTAGGATCTTGTTGAGAATTTTAGCATCTATGTTCATCAAAGATATTGGCCTGTAGTTCTCTTTCTTTGTTGAATCTTTACCTGGCCTGGGTATCAATGTGATGTTGGCTTCATAAAATGATTTGGGGAGAGTTCCATCTTTTTCAATTGCCTGGAATACCTTCAGTAGGATTGGTATCAGCTCCTCCTTAAATGTCTTGTAGAATTCTGCTAGAAAGCCATCTGGACCAGGCTTTTTTTTTTTTTTTGAGTTGGAGTCTCACTCTGTCACCCAGACTGGAGTGCAGTGGCCACTCCCAGTCACCGCAGCCTCGACCTGCTAGGCCCCGGTGATCCTTCTGCCTCAGCCTTCCAAGTAGCTGGAATTATAGGCATGCGCTGCCACACCTGGCTGATTTTTTTATTTATTGTAGAGATGAGGTCTCGCTGCCCAGGCGGGTCTCGAACCATGGGCTCAGGCAATTCACTCACTTCAGCCTCCCAAAGGCACAGGATTACAGGCTGAGCCACCGTGCCCAGAGGACCAGGGCTTTTTTTTGTAGGAAGTTTTCTTATTACATAGTCGATTTCCTTGATTGTTATTGGTCTATTTAGGATCTCAATTTCTCCTTGTTCCAATCTAGGTAGGTTGTGTGATGTCAGAAAGTCCTCCATTTCCTTAAGGTTTTCAAGTTTGTTTCCATACAAGTGTACGTAGTAGTCTCTAATGATCTTTTGTATTTCTTCAGGGTCAGATGTGACTTAATCTTTTGTATTTCTGATTGTGCTTATTTGGTTTTTTTCTCATTTTTTTCTTGGTCAGTCTAGCTAGGGGACCATCGATCTTGTTTATTCTTTTGAAGAACCAGCTTTTTGTTTCATTGATTTATTTTGTATTATCTCTTTGTCTTCTATGTCCTGGATTTGGGTTTTTTTTTTGGTGTCTGGATTCTTCTACTGAAATTAGGGTTTTTGTGGTCTTGCTTTTCCAGCTTCTTTAGGTGGCTTGTTAGGTTGTGAATTTGTGTTCCTTCCATTTTCTTCATGTGTGTTTGTAGGAATATAAATTCCCCTCTTACTACAGCTTTCAAGGCGTCCCAGAGATTTTGTTAAGATGTTTCTTCATTTTCATTTGTTTCCAGGTATCTTTTGATCTCTGTTTTGATTTCATCATTGACCCAGGAGTTGTTTAGCATCATGCTGTTTAGTGTCCATGTCTTTGTGAGTTTTGGGAGGACTTTGTTGGTGTCAATGTTTATTTTTATTTCACTGTGGTCCGAGAAGGTGCATGGTAGAATTTTGGCCTTTTAAATTTGCTTATGCTTGATTTGTGGCCAATTACATGGTCGATCTTAGAATACGTTTCATGCGGTGATCAATAGAATGTGGTCTTTGGATGGAGTGTTCTGTAGGTATCAATTAAGTCCATTTGGTCCAAAGTCACATTGAGGTTCCGGATCTCCTTGCTGATTTTTTGTCCTGATGATCTGTCTAGGGTTGTGAGTGGGGTATTAAAGTCCCCAGTTATGATGGTGTTAGAGTCAATATCTTTCTTTAGTTTTCCTAGAAGTTGCTTTATGAAAGTTGGCGCACCTATATTGGGTGCATATATGTTTAGGATAGATATTTCTTGTTGATGGATTGAACCTTTTATCATTATGTAGTGGCCTTCTGTATCTTTTTTGATTTTTAATAGCTTGAAGGGTATTTTGTCTGAAATTAGGATCGCTGCTCCTCCTTTCTTTTGTATTCCATTTGCCTGAAAGTTTGTTTCCCATCCTCTTACTTTGAGTCTGTGAGTGTCCTTTCTAGTGAGGTGAGTCTCTTGTAGGCAATAGATTGTTGCCTGATGATATTTTATCCATTTTGCCATTCTGTGTCTTTTCAGTGGTGCATTTAGTCCATTCACATTTAGGCTAATAATTGAAATGCAAGAGTTGATCCCTGTCATAAGGTTCTTACAGAGTTGTTCCTGTTTGTTTGTTGTCTTTCTTTGGGTTTTGGAGTTCGTTCATGTGTGTTTTTAATCTTTTGCCTGTACTCTTGTGAAGAATGTTGTTGTTCTTTTTTCTTTTTCTTCTGTGTTCAGTACTTTCTTAAGTAGTTCTTGTAGAGGTGATCTGGTGGCAGCATAGGTTCTTAGGGATTGGATATCTGGAAAAGATTTCAATTCTCCCTCACTAATGAAGCTTAGTTTGGCTGGGTAGGTTATTCTTGGTTGAAATTGTTTATCTTTTAGAACTTTGAAGATAGGGCTCCAGGATCTCCTAGCATGAAGGGTTTCTGTGAATAAATCTGCTGCTATTCTAATTGGTCTTCCCTGGTAGGTAGTCTGGCCTTTTTCTCTTGCTGCCTTTAGAATTTTTTCTTTTATAGCTACTTTGTTTAGGCGAATTATTATGTGTCTGGGAGTTGGTCTTCTCATTTGTTGTCTTGCAGGGGTTCTGTGAATCTCTTGTGTTTGAATTTTTTCATCCTTGATGAGATGAGGGAAGTTTTCTTGAATGATTTCAAGAAATGTTTGTTCCAGTGTGGCTTCTGTTTCTCTCTCTGCCTCAGGAAGCCCAATTACTCTTAGGTTTGGTCTCTTGAAGTGATCATTCATCTCTTGCTGGCTTTGTTCTGTCTTTTTGAGCTTCCTTTCTATGCTTTTGACAGTTTGGGTTAGTTCTGTGTTTTGGTCTTTGACCTCTGAGATTCTTTCTTCTGCTTGGCTAATTCCGCTTTCCATGCTTATTAGTCTGTTATTCATTTCCATCACAGTACTCTTTACTGCTGTCATTTCTGACATCAGCTCCTTCCTATTTTCCTCTTGTCTCTCCTCAATTTTTTAAATTGTCTCCATTAATGTCTTGATGTCTGGGTTTGTTGCATGTGACCAGTCATGCTGGGGGCTCTTCATTGTTTGTGTTCCAGAATCTGTTTTCTCAATGTCTGATCTCCCAGGGGTCTGTGTGAGACCTATATTCTTCTTTTGGTTTTTCTTCATTTGTGCTGATTTTCCCCCTCCCTACTATTTCCTTCCTTCCACATCAGCGTCTTCTTTAATTCTGTTATTCAGGGGTAAAGGGATTGGTTTTATTTCTGTTTGTTCAATCTCCTAAACTTTATCATACCCTCTTACTTTGTTCAATTCTGGAGTTGCACTCTAGGTTGGGGGTGGTCCTTTTTTGCAGTTTTGAGATTTACTTAAGAGGGGAGCTGTGATTCAAAATCTATCTGCAGGTCCTGGTATTCGCTGACAGGTGTGTGGATAATCTGGAACCCACTTTCCACTGCCTTGGAATCTGTCCATGCAGTGGGGCTGTAGGTTTACTCCCTGAAATAAAATGTGGTTAGCAGAAGGAAGAGAATGGAGCAGACAGTGAGTTGAAGAGGGGGGTGGAGCGATAGAGGAGTAAGGGGGGAAACAAACATGTGCCAACAAATGGAGAGGGAGACCTATACTGAAACAGATAAAAACAGTAGACCACAGCTACTGACGAACCAATTCCCATACCAAAAAAATAAAACATACAGTGATGCTAACATACAAGCTAACCAACCACCTTATTGGTGTGCTGTTCCTCTATACCAAGATATGGTTTACAGAGAGAAGAAAAGGAAGAGAAAAAAAGGATCAATACAGTAGGAATAGAATTAAGTCATTAAACTAACAGAATCAATGAAGCACACTCTGAGACTTTTCATTTAAGTCCAATGTCCTTTCAGTTCTGATTTCTAGCTTTCTTTTCAAGCTGGTAAATTAGTTTGCAGTTAGGGTCAGTTGCCCCTGGTCTGCTGTGAAGGACAGTTCAGATCACCCTCCGTTCACCACTCTGGCCTATGTCTTTTTCAAGCTTGTTTCTCCCGTTTTGGTGTTGTTACCTTGAATCGCCAGCAGGTGGTGCTATCTCAGCTGCTCGCCCCAGAGGTGGTGGGGCCGGAAAGGAACTGGCAGAGACTGGAGATGGATGCCTGCCTCGGGGCACAGGCAGGAGACTCACCGTGGGCAGGACATCTCGGTCGCAGGAGAGGTGGCAGCGATCCCAGCAGATCTTCCCTGAAGGGGCTTCAAGGACTGAAGTCGTGGATCACCTCTGGCCCGGGTGGTGTGATGTGCTACTGGTGGTGGCAGCGGCTGCGGTGGTGGTGGCGGCATCTGCGCTGCACTGCCTGTCCAGTCCGCTGCAATGCCCCAGTGGTGGCAACGGCCGAGCTCCGTATGAAGAGCAGGCTGCGATGTTGGGGTCTGCAGCCCCCAGGGTGAGAGCCAGAGATCCACTGCAGTTCTCCTTTGCAGAGGGTTTCACAGACCAGGTTGCCCCATCGCCATCTTGCCAGAAGTCCTCAAAATAACAATTTTAAAAGAACAGTTGCTTCATGCGAAAAAAAAATGTATTTCTTGCTTATCAAAAGACACTTCTCAACCAGGCTCAGTGGCTTAGCCTGTAATCCCAGTGGTTTGGGATGCTGAAGTGAGTGGATTGCCTGAGCTCGTGGGTTTGAGACCTGCCTGGACAACTTGGCGAGACCTCATCTCTACAATAAATCAAAAAATTAGCCGGGAGTGGTAGCGCACGCCTGTAGTTCCAGCTACTTGGAAGGCTGAGGTGGAAGGATCGCTGGAGCCCAGCAGGCGGAGGCTGCAGTGCCCGGGAGCATACCACAGCACTCCAGTCTGGATGACGGAGTGAGACTCCAACTCAAAAAACAGCAACAACAAAAGACTCTTCTCCTAAAGCTGTATCTAAAGTGATGGCACAGTAGTGTCTCAATAGATCTTCACTGAGTAAACAAAACTTATACATACATTTACATATACCTCACACTTCCTGCTACTTTCCTCTCAATTTTAATTGTCTATCATTAATTGACTCAGCATTCCAGGATGCTTTTATCATATTGCCTTATAAACATACTGCACTGTTTCATGGAAAGCTGGAAAATCATGAAGAATCATGTGCTGTCTCTGCAAATCTTCCACCTAGAAGTAGTAAATATGATTTCTGCTTTTTGTTGCTCAAAGTTAGTTGAAGGTGTCTTAACTTGGGCTGCTATAACAAAATACCATCAGCTGGATGGTTTAAGTAACAATCATTTGCCATAGCTCTAAAGGTTGAGAAGTTCAAGATCTAGCTACTTGCAAATTCAGTGTCTAGTAAGGGCTTACTTCCTGATTCATGGAAGGCCATCTTCTCACTGTGTTTTCACATGGCAAAGAGAGGAAGCATACACTTTAGGTAATCTTATAAGGGCACTAATTACATTCAGGAGAAATCCACCCTGTTGGCCTCATCTAGTCCTAATTGCCTTTAAAAGACCCTACTTCCTAATACCGGTAGAATTACAGCATATAAATGGAAGGGGAGAGCAATACAAGAATTCAGTCCTTAACACAGGGCATAACTCAAAGCATTTTCCTTTGCTTAAAGAACAAGAAATCCTGTATGACATTAGTGATTTTTTTTACCACAGTCAACAGTTGTTAATTAAAAAATAATAGAATCAGCCGAGCTTGGTGGCTCAGCCTGTAATCCCGTGCCTTTGGGAGGCTGAGATGAGTGGATTGCCTGAGCCAGCGGGTTCAAGACCCGCATGAACAACTTGGCGAGACCTCATCTCTATAATAAATCAAAAATTAGTTGGGTGTGATAATGCACATCTGTAGTTCCGGCTACTTGGAAGGCTGAAGCGGAAGGATCACCGGAGCCCAGCAGGTCAAGGCTGAGATGGCCGGGAGCGGCCACTGCACTCCAGTCTGGGTGACAGAGTGAGACTCCAACGCAAAAAAAAAAAAAAAAAATAGAATCTAATGAGCATCAACAACAGTGAGAATTGTCATTTAAAATGTAATGTAATTAGATGAGTTGTGGGATGGTGCAAAATACAACCAATCAATAACTGCATGAATAGTGGTGAAGATTCATTCATCCAAAGAAAGTCAATTCTATATTGAAAATAATAAATATGTATATGTATGTATAGTTATAAATTTTTAAAAAATTACCCTGACAATTCTGTACAAACAAGAGAGATCTGAAGAGGAATGGTTCCTCTGAAACTTTCTGAGATTATCTTAAGTTCATATGTTGTGTAGACTGTGACATTCCTTTTTCTCGTTACATGTACACACATACATTCTTTTTAAAAATACCAGTTGTCACTAGGCCTAAGAAGGTCCTGCCTGTAGATGGGGATAGAGAATATGAGACTACTTTGAGAGGTCTTTTAATATCTATTAGTAATTCCCTGTAGTAGAAGTTAACAGATCTCACTAAGCTTTGGTTTCTGGGGAAAAAAATGTGATAAATTTAAATAAGCTTTGTATATTAGTCTGTTCACCTGTGTTATAAAGAAATACCAGAGACTGCATAATTTTAAAGAAAAGAGTTTTGTTTTGGCTCATAATTCTGCATGGTACTGGCATCTACTCTCTGATGAGGCCTCAGGAAATTTTATTCTAGGTAGAAGGCAAGGAGAGACAACAAATCACATGGCAGGAGCAGAAACAAAAGAGAGAAAAGGGAAGTGCTCGGCTCTTCAGCAGCCAACTCTCACAAGAATGAACAGAGTGAGAACTCACTCATTGCTACAAGAATGACACCAAGCCATTCACGAGGAATTCAGCCCCATGACTCAAGCCCCTCCTACTATGTCCCACCTCCAACATTGGGATTACATTTTCACATGAAATTTGAGGAAACAAACATCCAAACTATATTACCTTAGTTGGTCAATGAATATATACCTAATTTTGATCTAAAACTACCATGGAAGTGTGAAATTTGTACAATATTGTTAAAATATTATGAACATGAAGAGGTGATACATTTTCCATACATTTCATCTTGGTTTAAATGAGAGCCTGCTGTGACTTCTACTTATGACCATATTGTTAACATTCTACTAATATGGATATATACATTTGGTAATTACGTATTCATTGTGTGTCTTATACAAATGGAAGTGGATAGTAAAGTAGGAGGATATTCCAAATGGGAGCGAGAATAAGTGTTGGCAAAGAACCATGAATAATCCTAAAATCCCTTTCTATCTTAGCTGCGTATTTATTCCCAATCACATAGACACATATACACATCCCCACACTCTCACATCATACACACATCATTAAGTTTCATAAATCTTCACTAAAGGAACAAAAACCTCTAGGTACCAAATGTGACAGAAAATTTACACTAAAGTATATTTATGTTATATAATCATCCATGTAGAATTGCAAGGGAGGACCCCCCCCAAAAAAACTGGAATCTATTTATAAAAAGTTGTGTACTTATTCTTACATGTTTAAGCTTCAGTCACCTTCAAAGTACTCTGTTTGATGCAATAAACCTATAGAGTTGCTTTTTCCTTTGCTCAAAACAGTTTTTGAACTTGTCAATTTTGATGCCTTTTAATACTTCCATTTTTTGTTTCATCTCTTGCACATTGGCAAAATGTTTCCCTTTAAGGACTTTTTTCCCATTCAGGGAGAAAAACAAACAAAAAGGTCATTTGGGGCAAGATTCAGTGAATAAGGAGGGCCTAGGGGTCATAACATTTTTGATCAAAAGGAACAGAACACTCAGGGTAGGTGTATTGTCATAATGGAAGAACAGGTCGCCTATTTGCCACAACTTGGGACATTTCTTCTGCAAACTGTGACTCAACCTCCTCAAAACTTTCTGATAAAAACTTTGGTTGACTGATCTAGAAGAACAAATTCTAAGTGTACTACAAGAGGCCCGCCCTCCAAAAGATAATTCCAGTGTTTTGGGGAGCTCTTCCATCTTATTTTAGATATAGATGCCTTTCCTATAGACTAAATTATAAGAAAAATTTGTTATTGACTTCAAGCTTTATTTTGGGGTCATTGTACTGATCATAATTCTCACAGCCATATAATTTTTGTGCCACAATAATTTTTTGTTTGCATGGTGAAAACAGAAGCTAACTTGAAGACAATGCCAATACAATCAAATAAATCTCTTTTAAAGAAAGACAAGCTATAGTTAAATTAGAACTTAAAATATTTATTCTGCATGAAAGATATAATGCTCTAGATATTCTTTTTAAGAGTCAATTGGTTGTTAATTGGTGATTTGTGTTTGAAATATGTGAAGAGAACATTTTTGTTTTCTACTAAAGTTTGACATTTTAAAATATCCAAGTGGGAATAAGAAAATTATATATGTTTATTCATAAAATATTTCAGTTACTAAGTATTTAGAAAAATGATTATATATAGCTAGAGCATGTAAACTAGTGTGTGTCTCTTTATCTTGACATTTATTTTGTTGTATGTTAAAATAGTCACACAAGAATAATAATGTTTGATTTTTTAATAATTTATCTTGTTACTGTTTTCTTTTGTCCTGTCTTTTTCATTATGTTTAAAGTATATTTTTTGTGAACAATATATAGTTGGATTTTTTGTTTCTTTTTGTCAATCTGTCTTTTAAGTAGTGGTTTAGACCATTTATGTTTAATGTAATGATAAACTGGGTTGTTTTCTATTTATCCAATAAATTATTTTTTTGTTGTTCATCTTTTTTTGACCTTTTTTGCAGGGCAAATTGAGAATTTATTTGATCACCTCTATCCTTTATACCTTTATATATATATATATATATTTTTTTTTTAGTTGGAATCTCACTCTGTCACCCAGACTGGAGTGCAGTGGCCGCTCCCGGCCACCGCAGCCTTGACCTGCTGGGCTCCGGTGATCCTTCTGCCTCAGCCTTTCAAGTAGCCGGAATTACAGGCATGCGCTACCACGCCTGGATGATTTTTTGATTTATTGTATAGATGAGGTCTCGCTGCCCAGGTGGGTCTCGAACCCGCAGGCTCAGACAATCCACTCACCTCAGCCTCCCAAGGATTACAGGCTGAGCCACCAAGCCCGGCTATTTATATTTTTTTCTGACAGTTTCTTTAGAGACTACAAAATGCATTTTAATTTGTAGTACCTTGCTTTAAAAGTTATCAACTATTATAAAAAAAAAGAAAATGTTTTTAAAAAATCTATTTATTGCTGAGTGTTGTCATCTATTATGCTTCTATATATATAAACCCATGTGTATCATTATTTTTTGTTACTTTTACTTTAAGCAGTCAATAATTTTTTTTTAAGTTTAAATAAAATAAGGCTGGGTTCAGTGGCTCATATCTGTAATTCTCATACTTTAGGAGGCTGAGGCAGGAAGATTGCTTGGGGCTAGGAGTTTGAGACTGCAGTGAGTTGTAATTATGCCACTGCACTCCAACCTGGGTAACAGAGTGAAACCCTGTCTCAAGAAAAAAAATTGAAAGAATTTAATATAATAAACACCTTCTATTTAAAAATATAATATGCCTAAAACATGTATACTGTGGTAGGCAAGATTATAACCCTAAAGAGATTTCTATATGCAAATCCACAGATCTTGTGAATATATTAGATTATCTAGTGAAGGGAAATTAAGATAGCTAACTGCTGTGGTGTGAATGTTGTTTCTATCCCAAAATGTATGTTGAAACATAACTCCTAATGCAACAATATCCCAAGGTAGGACCTTTATGAGATAATTAACTCATGAAGACAGATTGACACCCAAATAAGGTGCCATCTTGGAAACTGGGAGCAGTCCCTCATTAGATACCAAACCTGCTGATGCTTTAATCTTTGATTTATCAGCCTTCAGAACTATAAGAAATATTTTTCTGTTCATTATAAATTATATTATCTGTGGTATTTTGTTATACCAGTAAAAACAGACTAAGACAGAAATTAGTATCAAGAAGTTCCATGTTGCTACAAAAAAATACCTAAAAAATGTGGAAGCAGCTTTGAAACTGGGTAATGGGTCGAGGTTGGACCATAAAATCTATACTAGTGAGGACTGAGAAAGAAGGAGCTATAGACAGATTCTCGAACATCTTAGAGATTATCTAAGTGGTTGTGATCAGAAAATTGGTAGAAATATGAACAGTAAAGGCCATTAGAATGAGGTCTTAGATGGAAATGAAGAATCACCTATTAGAAACTGCAGAAAAGGCTTTCCTTGTTATAAGATGGGAAAGAACTTGGCTGAATTGTAAAAAGGATTGAGCTATAGTATTTGGGAGAATAAATCTCTAAGAAAAATGTCCAGGGTGCTGAGTGACTTCTCTTAATTTCTTGTAGTAAAATATGAAAAGAGAGAAACTATTTATAGATAGAATTAGTAGTTTAAAGGAAAGTAGAATTCAAGAATTAGAAAATTATCAGCTTGGTCAAATTATAAAGACTAAAAAGGTATGTTTTATAGAAAACAGTAAGTGTTTGGAAAGTGTACATTTGACAAGAAAATTAGTATGGATAAAAGGAAGACAGATGCTACTTTTCAGAACAATGGAAGAATGACCCAAAAGGCATTTTAAGATCTTCAAAACTATCATTTCCATTACTGCCTAGAGTGCCAGGACTTAAACAGAAGAATGGTTTCAAAGGAGGGATCTAGGGTTCCATGAGACCTCAGGGTTTGCTTCCCAGGACCACCTCAAATTTCTGTTTCCCATATTCCAGGGGCAGCACTCTCTGGCTGCCCTCTCTGACTCAAGCAAACCCTGACGCAGCTTAGGCCATCATTTTACCACATGGTGCTGACTTCACATGTACTCAGAGTGCATGAGCTATAGAGACATGTCTATCTCCACCTAGGATTCCTCAGGTGGACTCAGGGCCTAGGCAGAGGATTGCTGCAGGGGTGAGACTAAAGTTAATCTAACTTTCCCATAGAACTAATGGCTACAGGTGTTTGTTGTTTTTTAAAAAAATAAACATAGAAATTTACTCTTCCCAAATTAAAGCTTCAAACTTAAATTTGTCTTATTTGAGTTCCTTTCACAGAAAACCAATCCTCAGACCTCTCAGACAGTATCAAGGAACTGAAACTCACTAGATCACCACATCCAGCCAGTGAGATGTTGGATCCCTCATCCAGCAGATTTTCTTACTCTTCCCTAATTCCTATTTACCAACTCCTCTTTCTTACCTCTCTCTAATTTCTGTTTTTCCTCATGTAACTACATTCCTACCTTAATAATTAAGACCCTGATGATAATAGGATAAAGAGGCAGACTTGAGACTGGATATCTCTTTCTGTTTGGCTGATATCACCCAAACAAAAAAACCTTCTTTTCTGGCAATACTTGTCTCAGCAATTGGCTTTCTGTGTGGCAAGCAATAGGATCCTGACTGAACTTCTGGCATATTGGTAACAAGACCTCCACAAAGATTCTTCACTAGGGCACCTCCACAAAGATTCTTCACTAGGGCAAAGTTAGTGGAGCTATTAAGGCAGGGCCATTCCCAGACCTGGAGAGCCACCAGTCTGCAAAGCCAGCCTGAGAGAGTCACAGGCATCTAACTCCAATCAGTGATATGACTATCCCAGCATGGGCTGGAATCAGCAAATCTATGGAGGTGAGGCTTCCCAGAGCTTGGGAGCTCAACCTCACCTCAGGGTGTCCAGAAGACAGACCATGGAGACAAAGAAGAGTATTCTCATACCTCAAGATTTACTATTACTCACCTTGGTGGGTTTTGGGCATATTTTAGACACGTTAGCCCTTTTTTTCTTGTTGCTTTCTTTTGTAAGGGGAATGCCTACCTTATGCCTATACCACCATTGCATTTTGGAAGTACATAACTTGTTTTTATCTCAGAAGCCACCATTTCAGAGGCTACAAGAAGCGAGAAATTTGGAGCAAAATTTGCCTCAGGATGAAGAACACCTTTGAGTCTCACCCATATCTCATTTAGATAAGACTCTGGGCTTTATACTTTGAGTTAATACTAAAACAAATTAAGACTTAGTGGACTATTGGGATAGAATAAATGTATTTTGTATATAAAAATATTATTTTGGAAACTAGGGACAGAATGCTATGGCTTGAAATTTAACCCCCTTTGCAATAGTGTTAAGAAACAAGACCACTGGAATGTAGATGCAGAGTCATATAAAAGGTGGAAGGAACAGTGCTTGCTCCTTCTACCCTTCCATTAACTCTGCCATATGGGGACACAGCAATCATTCCCTCTGGAGGATGCGGCAACAAAGTGCCATCTTGGAAGCAGAGAATAGACTTCCACAAACACCGAACCTGCCAGTATCTTGATCTGAATATTCCAGGATCCAAAATTGTGAAAAACAAATTTCTGTACTTTATACATTATCCAATCTACAGTATTTTCTTATACAGAAAAAATGAACCAAGAAACTAAATCTCTGACCTAAAATAGGAAGACTGTATTGGGTTATCTGGGTTGGCCCAGTGTGACTAACAGAGTCCTTCAAGTAGAGGAGAAAGGCAGGAGAGGTAACAACAATATGGTCCAAGGAAGTCTTATCTCACTGTTGCTATCTCTGAAGATGGAGAATGAGAACCATGTGCAAAAAATGAAGCAGATTGACTTTAGAATATGGGAAAGGCAATGAAATGGATTCTTCTCCAAAGCCCTTAGAAACAAATACAAGTCTGCCAGCACCTTGACTTTAACCCAGCAAGATCAGTGTTGGACTTATCTCCCGAAATGTAAGATAACAAATATGTTGTTTTAAGCCACTAAGTTTGTGGTAATTTGTTATAGCAGAAATATAAAAGTAATACACACGCATATGATAAAATAAAGTTTAAATGACTTACATTTATCAAACTATTTATTCTTTCTGATCCTGTCATTTTCCATGAAGATCTGTATTTGTATCTGGAATCATTTTACTTCCATCTAAAAAACTTCTTTAAGTATTAATTTTAGGGCAAGTCCACTGGAGATGAATTCTCAATACTTTCGTCTACCAGTGAATGTCTTTAACCTTTTTTGTTTTTTTAAAGGCTATTTTTGCACTATAAAATTCCAAGTAAAATGTTTTTCTTTAGCATTTAAAAGTTGCTCCATGTTTTTTTTCCCCTAACCTTCACTGTTTATAAAGCAAAGTCAGCCATTAGTTTTAGTGTTATATACCCACATGTAATAAATTTACCCCTTTCCCCATTGATTTTTTAGATTGCTTCTTTATGCTTGGTTTTCAGCAGTTTGCATGTCTGATTTTCTTTGTATTTATACTGCTTGGGGGTTACTAAACTTCTCTAGATGGCTGGATGATGTCTTTTCCCAATTAAAAAAAAAAACTTCTCAAAAATTATCATTACATCTTCAAATATTTATCCTGCCTCATTCATTTTTTGTGACTAAAATTGCACATAAATTTGATTGTTTTATATTGTCCCACAGATCTTAGATTCACCATTCTATTTTTTTCATACTTTTGCTTTCTGTATATGTTTCAGTTTGAGTAACTGAGATTTCCTCAATTAAACAATAATTTTCTCTTCTGTGTCAAGTCTAATCCATCAAATGAATTATTAATTTCTCATACTGCATTTTTCATTAATAGCATTCTTATTTACATCTTTTGCATAGGTTTCTTCTTGCTGCTGAATATTTGTATTTATTTACAAACATCATTCCCCCCAATCCCATGTCATCATAGTTATTTTCCAAGCTTTCTGACAACTTGTACATCTGATTCATCTTAAGTTTGGTTTTGACAGTATACTGTCTCTAGAAACATTTTTTCTTTATGCATCTTATAGTATTTTACTATATATGAACATTACATGAAAAAATAACTGTATATACTGACGTAAATTATATTTACTTCTAGAATAGAGTGTAGCTTTCTGTTAGGCTTCTAATGTGGCAGCAGAGCCTTAATTTGTAGTTAAACTGGATCTGGGCTTTGTTATTTCTTTAGCTAGGAACCTTCACTACTGCATTCAAATAATTTTAGCAATGGATAAGAATCTCCCTTCGGGAGGACTTGGGATTTGAATCTGGGCCGACTGCAAAGATCTCTTTTATGCTTTATAGCTCAACCACAAACTTTCGGAGCTGTGGGAATCTCCAGTCTTCCCACAGTCTGACTGCCTGCTTTTGGGGCTGGTGAGGAGTTCTCTCCTGCCATAAAGCTCTGTCCCTCAGGAGATGTTTTCATTTCTGCTGCCCTTTCCCCAGACTTGGGGTGGGAAAGACAGTGGGCAGCAGGGTGCAAAGTACAGGCCTCTAACACCTTAGAAGAATTTTTCCTCATTGTCTTTTTCTGTCCACAGTTCTCTACAAGTTTTGTTCACCTAAGCCCTACGGGGCTTTCTCTCAGCAATCCTCTCCCAAGAGCTTCAGGTTTCCTCTTAATCTTCATCTTTGGTGGTTTCCATTCCTTCCACTGCTCCACCATGAAGATGATGAGTCTTTTCTAGTAGGAGGTTACAACTTTTAAAAAATCTTTAGTTCATTCAGATTTCTTTTTCCCCAGTGCCCTATGGGTTTTAGCAAAATAAAAAGTTTCTAGGTTGTATGATTTATTTTCACTTAAATTGGAAGTGACATTCTTAGCAGTTTTCTGTATCCTAATCTAAGAGTAAAGTCTAATATGTTTCTTCAAAAACTTTGTTCACCGTCTTTATGTTTTCTTTTTGTTAGGTTGTGAAGTGAATCTTACAATGAAGTGACGACATATTTCTGCTGCCTTGGGTATTTCTTTTATGTTTAAAACAATATTGAAAAGCTTTCTACATGATATATGCCTAGAAATAGATACATATTTACACTTAATCTATTCATCAGCAATGAACATATTAAGGTCTTTGGATAATGCACTTGCAATAAACATTCTTATACATAAAGATTGAACTTAGAAGCATATTTAGATGTCTTACATACTAAATTTGTATCTAAATTTTTCCTATTTTGTTAGAAATCCACCAATACCTCATTCATTTATTATGATTTCTCACATTCATTATTGTAACATAATTCCCAGTTAGATAATGACATGTACTCTTTCTTTTCCAGGGCATTTGTTATATAGTGCAAAGTAAAAATTACTATTTGTCAGACTCACTGCAACTCTTGTAGCTTGTCACTCTTTACCTGGTGTTCTCTAAAACAGTCTTCACCCCTTAGGAGATGTTTCTACTCCCCTCGCTTCCTGGTAGGAGACTCAAACAATCAATTCTTGCCTTATTTTACAATGTATGTATATATATTTGAAATTTATTTAAAATGATCTATTTTTGTCCTGGCATTTTCCCATATTCTGTGAACTCACTAGCTGACAATCTATCAGTAACAGCATTTTTTCCAGTTGATGAAGCTCCTATGTCAGAAGAGCTAGAAAGGACAATCACTTTATTTATTCATTTATAAAGCAGGATTTATTGAGAGGACAGAAAAACTCCCAGAGTGGGAGGGGACCCTAGGGGGTTGCCTGACAATCACTTTTATTTCATAGTGATACAAGACAGAAAGGAGTGTCCCTGGACTCTTTCAGTGGCTTAGAAGAAAAAAATTATTCATTTATTTAATTAATCCAAAAAACTTATGACATTAAGCCATAAATCAAATTATAACGTATATTTCAAAACTTTCATTTTTACTGTAGTACAAATAACTTTTATGTGAAATAAATACCTTGCAGATTGGTGTTAGATAAATATTTGCCTCTGAATATGACAGCATTATTAAGAAAAGAAAGAGAATATTAGGAAGTAATCTTTCTCCCTCGTTCTCATAGCTAGAAATAATCTACCAAAGCTTTCTTAAGCATATTGACTCGTATTTCAAAAGTTACACATCTCAAAAGTACTGTCTAAATATAAAACTAGATTTTTTTATGGTAATATAATTATACCCAACTTTCTTTCCAGAGTCTAGTGAGCCATCTTGTAATGGGAAAGGCAAGCCTAATCATCAAGCTTCTCAAAATCCTAATTCTTGGCTCATGAATTTATGGATTATGCCTTGTAAAAGTGGCTATAGCCTAATTTATTGAACGAATAGTCCTGAAATCTTAACAAATATAAACAACTGTATCGGCACTTTTTTATACTCTATTCTGAATGTTTCAAATCTCCGAGCTTGTAAACCTTGAGATTTTTTGTTCCAAACATATCATAAAACTGCATAGTATATGCACAGAGGAAAAAAAGCATAGGTAATTTCAGCAGAGAGAGGTGATTTCATTCTTCTCATGACATACTACTTTTGTGAGAGAGAAGAGGGCTGACCATGACATATTGTGTGATTTAAAATACTGAACAAAGAGAGAAAAAGAAAGCAAATGCAGTCTGAAAAGTCCGTGAAGTAGCTCATAGCAACAGAACATTATGATGGCTGTGCCGACTTACTTTTACCCTGGAGCAAGGAGGGATTATTAATATTATTGCTGGAGTTTTCTCAGGCATCTGCATGTGGAATATGTTTTAACAATAAAGAAAATTCCAGCTTTGGTGTATGTGGTTAACTCCTACCACACTTGTGCAAATTTGCTTTTTTTCTTATGCACAGTTCATTTGAAGTAAAAATCTTGTATGTGGTGAATGTCCACAGGTGGATGATAGTGTTAAAATTGTTTAAAAATGCCATATGTGGCTGGATAATATTTTAAAATGTGAACTTGCATGCTACTTTGTATGTTTTGACATTTTCTTTCCTCAGGAAAGATATGTGGCAGGGCCTCAGGGAGGACATGAAACAGGGCCAAGAGCATTGCTTAAAAGCGTGGAATTCTAACTTTCTCTTTCCCTGTACACACAATACAGCCAATCCCCAAAACTTGAGCTCTGGTTAGAATTTCTATGCCCGATTGAAAAGATAGAAATAAGATAAGGAATGTGAAAAAAAGAAAGTTTACCATGAAAAAAAGAAAGTGTACAAGAATAAAATCATTCTGTCTATAAAGCTAAAAAGATATTTATTGTGGTTATGAAGAATAAAGAGAGGTCTGTTAACTCCTAGGGCAATTGGAACCATGTTGTTTAGGAACAGGGAAAAGGAAATAGCTGCATGGTCATTGCTCTAGAAAAAGTGGATCATTGGTCTGTTTGCAAGCATGATACAAAAGTCACTAATATCCCGAATATTCCTGATGTCAGGATGAGTGAATGGCTTGTAGTAATGTATGCTAACTGCTAGGTAATTTCAGTATCCAGAGAGCCCTACTCCTGCCTCTTGTCCATGACTGGCTCCCTTGTGCTTTAGTACCGTTTAAGACTCTAAATCTCTGATGTGACTAATTAAAAAGAAAGGGGAAGGATGGGTGGTGGAGATAACAAAAGAGAATATGATTGCTTATGGGTAGAGTGATCAGATCTTAAAATGAACTATTAAAATTTTTTTAAAAGGTTGCTTCTCATGTACCTGTCTTCAGTGGGGAAACGTAGTTTCACAGGCTGTATGGACACAGAGGAGCCCCAGATGGCCAAGAGACTGGTTTTCCCACCCTTCCGGGGACAAGCTTCTGACTGGGAAAGAAGAATTAAAGAAAATTCCAGTATGGGCTAACAGATACATACCACTAAAAAAAAAAAAAAAGGGGGATAAAGATATTTACTCCTATTGTAGAACATCTGGGACTTCAGATTTGCTTTAACTTGAAATCAAGGGATGTAGAAATCAGGACTTGTAAAGAAACCAAGGAATGTCAGTGCTCTGACAAAAGCAGCTGGTTTTGTGGATGCCTTTATTCCCAGGTTTCAGATGGAGCATGCATTGGCCCTCATCAGGTTGCATGACCTTCTAGAGTCTTTTGAAACTCCTAAAGCGAGACCACCTGTCCAGGGCAATAGAAAGAATCACTGGCAAAGGAGAACAAACTAAGTTCACCATCGAGAATGTGTCATGAACAAGAATAGTTTTGACTGATGCGAAAGTTCACATCCTTGGCTGTTTCCAAAACATCAAGATGGCTATGTCTGCCATTGGCAACATTATCTTAGGAAAACCTCCATCAAAGGTTTATGACAATATCCGAGTTGTGGCTAGCAAATCAGCAGATCAATACTGATTGCAAATCAGAGAACTTGTATATCTTGTCTTTGGACTCAAGAGAAAACAGACCTTACAAGAGGTCAAAAGAAACCACGCGAAGAATTTTAGTTATTTGAAGGCTTGGTTTCTTTCTACTATTCTCAGCCAGAGGCATAAACAGAAAGGAAAGGTTTACTAGTATTCACACTCAACAGCATTTAAAATAATTTAAATATCAAGACAATTCTATTATGTTTTATACATTAGGTATACTTTATCATTTTTTTTTCTTTTTAAATCGCATGTAACAGATTTGTATAGTTTATAATCCTTTCATTTGGAAGAAAACTTCCTTAAACAGATTTTCTATGTGAATTTTTGTTTTTATTCATAAATTTTTAAAAAGTCATAATTTATAACTTTTATGTAATTGTGATTTATTTTATAAAAAAATCATATAATTTTGAAAAGTTATGTAATTTATAACTTTTATAAATTTATAAGTATAAATAAAAGAATCATCTCAGAGAAAAAAACAATGCTATGCTTACTTGGGTGGACAGTATGCTAATGAGTGGCTAGAAGAATTAATTTCCAATCTAAAATGTTTTGTCATTTGAATAAACTACTTTTTCACTATTCTTCAGGCAAATAAGCATTAATTATTTTTAGATGTTAAATTGGGTTTCAGAATCATTTCAACTTTCCTTTCAATAATCCAATTATCTTAAATTGAAAAAACTTTAAGGAGCAGCTTCAAATTGAATCATACTTTAGAGAGTCCTGTTGTTTATAAGAAATTATATCTGCATGAGGTTCACATGACCACCAAATTAACCCATAAATAGTTTCATCAGTATAGAAAACAGCTATATATGGCACTTTAAATTTTGACTAGGCTTTTTCTATTCATACTATTAGTTTGAGAAGGTAAAAAAAAAAAAACTAGGGCAAAATGGAGAAGAGACCAAAATTAAAAAAAGTCAAGGAGGACAAAGCTAAAAGACCGAAGCATTTCTTAAGTTTAAGATGGTCCTTCACCTAATCAAAGATCCTTTTTTATAAATTGGATCTTACTGTCATGTATAATCTGATGGTTTTATTGTCTATCCCTATCCCTACACAATTGTTAATCTCATAATGATCTCATTATGCTTTGTAAAGTTGTTATTATTTTTCAAATTTTGTGGCTTAGCAGTTTATATATATGTAATATGTGTGTGCATGTATATACAGTGCTTAACATATATATCTGAATAACTTATTTCCTTTGGCACAAATTGACCACAAGTATTAACTTCATGCATTAGTGTTATAAAAAGCAATTTTAGGTTTTAACAATAGTAAAATATTGAGTTACCTCACACTTTGAAATTGGAAGTCGTGAAACTAAATCTTTATCCTTGGTATGATCCAGTTAGTTAATATAGGCACAGCACTTAGAAAATAAACTTTAGTTTGGCTAAGTGTTATCTAAATGTGTGCTATAATCATTTTTATTATTTTTTAACTTTTCATTTTGAAATAATTTCAGAACCATAGAAAAGTTGCGAAAATAGTTCAGAGAATTCCCATATACCCTTTACCTAATTTCTTCTAATGTTAGCATCATATATGTAACAGGGGTACAATTGTTTAAAACAGGAATGATATAATTACTAATAGAAAGCCAATAGTTTCTGGTGTTGAAGTACAAGCCTTCTCATCCCAGCTCGTTAACCATATAATTGTATAAATATCTCCTATCTACTGTATGTCCAAGTTCCTCATCTTTAAATTAGATACTAGAGTAGCATTTATTTGTTTTAAAATAGAAAACAGTTATAATACAATTAGCTCTTTAGACAGAGATCTTAATGTATGACCTTATTTTCCAAAAGTTAGACAAAGAATGCAGGACCAAGAAAAGCCAGAGTACAATTTAATTGCTCTTATTTGACTGTTGCCTAAAATACATTTTAGGCTAGTTTAGATAACTATAAACTGACTCTATTTTCTGACATATTTAATAGAGTACCCATTAGAGATCAGACTAATGTTACAAAAAAGGTAAGATTTACTCTTACCTTTTAATAGAATTAGAATCTAGTTGACAGACAAGTGATTTCTCAAAATTATTTTGTGTGTAGAGTCAGACGTGAGTTTGTAGATGGATAACAGGCAGAGAAGAAAACACTCTCATTTGCATTTTGCAGATGCAGAAACAATCTCAAAAAGGTTAAATCCTTTTCCAATAGTCATATATTGAATGAAAAGTCTTGCCTCTTCAATAAACACCTCACCAGGATATTTGTGAACCTAGAATTCTGAGAAAGTTTCTTTTTATAAATCTAATAGCTTTAAGGGTATGTTTCACTTCCACAATCCTTTTAGAGGGACTATAGGGAAAGTCATCACGCAAGAATTGCCTAACATGAGCTAAAATAATAAATCAAAATCACAACAATGTGAAAGGTACACTGAAATTTATTAAAATAGCACTATATATAAGATTATAGGGAAACCTTTGTTAAAATGAATAGCAAAGTTTATTGCCAAAAACAAAAAGGATGAATGACCAACCAGAATGAGAAGAGTCCAAGTCTGGATATGTCAAAATCCATATCTGAGAGTAGACTAGATCTGAGAGTAGACCAGATCACCTATTTATTTCTATCATCTATTTATCTATCTATCTATCTATCTATCTATCTATCTATCTATCTATCTATCTATCTATCTACCTATCATCATCTTCTATCATTTATCTAATCTATCTATATCTTCTACCTATTATTTATTTATCACCTAATCACTATGTTTAATATAAAGAACAAGTAATTTTCTTTCAGGTTTTCTTTCTCATCATTTAAGCAACCCTATTGAGGGCAGTGTTTTTATATCTGCACTGGATATGAGTTGTAAAAACATGTAAAAGCATAGAAAATTATATGGTAAGAATTGAAGCTGATATCATTAAAGATATATTTAAGTATGATTAGGCAGGAGTAAAAAAAGTATAGTTGAATTATTATTAAGAGCAGGCTATGATATTTAAGAATATATGTTATAAAAGAAACGTTTGCTTCTACGGAGTATCAGAGCAAAACTGGGGAAAGGCATACCACCACATAGAAGAATGACTTGACTCTTGGATGTGATCAAATGCTGACATAATCAACTATTTTAACATTTTTAAGAAAGAGAAAAACGTAATTTTATTTTGTAACTAATATCAGATAAAAGAAAATGAAATCAATATAAAAATACTAGTAATATAGGGCACAGGACATTGGCACACACAAAAAGATGACACATTAATTACCTGCTTCCAAAAACTAAATACAATGCTAAATGATTTCTGGGGACTGATAAAAAGGGGTTTTTTACAACTCAAATAAAACACAGCAACCATACAAACACTAAGTAAAGTACCAATCTGAACCTGATAATAGTTACAGTTATTTTTGAAGATACATCCTCAATTAGTGTAAGCCAGTTAGTTATTTTCTCATGGTGTCTCAGTAACTTTTATCCTCATCTCCCATTCCTTGAACACTGCAAAGGATTAGTCAAATACAAAGGCAATTGCTGATAAATTGAGTAGCATGACACACACTCAGTTGAAGGAGAAATCTTTGCTGCGAGTAAACTTTGATACGTTGTTATTGGAAAGAGGTAAAAATTCAGTCTTTTAGAATTCTCATTAGTTTAGGTTATTTTTCTCATTTCAATTAATTATCTAGAAGCACAATCAACTTAGCAGGCTTCCTTTAGAAATTCCTTCTCTATGGTGCTGTACCACAAAGCAGACAGTTTAGGTAATTTTATTAGGATACAATTAACGCTTGAAACCCAAAAAAGCATCCAACCCATCTTTTTATTTAGGTTAAGTGAAGAAACACCACATAAGGTTTCCATAGCAAGGTTCTGACAGCCAGAGGAGCATTGACAGGCAGTGTCCTTTACTGACAAGAAATTATAGTATAAAGACATATTTAAAATCCCTATGTCTGAATGAAATTAAATTTGC
This sequence comes from Carlito syrichta, assembly GCF_000164805.1. Taxonomy (NCBI): domain Eukaryota; kingdom Metazoa; phylum Chordata; class Mammalia; order Primates; family Tarsiidae; genus Carlito; species Carlito syrichta. The sequence continues at coordinate 41,944 of NW_007255355.1, read as the reverse complement.
TTGGGCAAAAATCCATAACTCATTGCTTTCAAAAAATGGAGTTAAAAAAAAAAGCTGCGGGTCTTTTACCCAAAGTTTTTGGAGTAAAAATAAGGGCGAATAGTTTCTCTATAAGTTCTCTTCTGCATTATTGCTCCAAATGGATTTGTGTGCCCAAGAATCACATTTTAGAACAAAAGAGTTTGTTTTTGTTATAACGACTCTAATTTCACTTTTAAGATTTGAAGATTGAATTTATCCTTCTGAATAGTCCAGAATTTAATATAACTTAGAGATTCAAAATTAAGTTGGTAAGGAGACGGGCTTGGTGGCTCAGCCTGTAATCCCACGCCTTGGGAGGCTGAGGTGAGTGGATTGCCTGAGCCCGCGGGTCCGAGACCCACCTGGGCAACTTGATGAGACCTCATCTCTAACATAAATCAAAAACTAGCCGGGCGTGGTAGCGTGCACCTGTAGTTCCAGCTACTTGGAAGGCTGAGGCAGAAGGATCGCCGGAACCCATCAGGTTGAGGCTGCAGTGGCTGGGAGCGGCCACTACACTCCAGTCTGGGCGACAGAGTGAGACTCCAACTCAAAAAAACCCAAAAGCCAAAAAACAAATCAAAATTAAGTTGGTAAGAACAGGGTGGATGTGTAGATTATTCAGTTAATACAAACACAACACATAGTTAATGCATTCTTTATCAGCTTTTAAAAAACTTTTCCTTGGTAAAATATGTTCTATATTAACTGAGGGCATATCATTATATCTGTTTTCCATAAATTAGGTAGAAGAACTTGGAATATATTCAATGGAATATATTCAATGAGTATCATGGATAAGTGTGGATGTCCACAACAATTTAGCAGACTTAATGTTCACTATCAAATAAATTATTTAGAATATTCTAAGAATTTCAGTCACATTGCCTACACTACAGTTTGAATGATGATGTCTACTCCCAAATTCTGGTTGAAACTTAATCCTCACTGCAACTATGTTAGGTAACAGTATTACTTCTTTGGGGGAAGTAACTAAGTCATGAGAATTTCCATCATCTTGCAAGCACAAAGAGCAGACTTTACAAGACACCAAATCTGCCAGCACCTTGATCTTGAACTTCTCAGCCTTCATAGCTGTAATAACTAATGTTTCACTATCTACAAATTGCCCAGTCTGTGATATTGTGTTAAAGCAGCATAAACAGACTACAACAGAAATTGGTACCAAGAAGTGAGGGTATTGCTATACCAAATACCTGAAACTGTGCAAGTCACTTTTGAACTGGGTAATGAATAGAGACTGGAACAGTTTTGAAGTGAATTCTGGAAAAAGCTTGTATACTGTGAAGGAAGAATTAAGAGCCTGGTGAGGGTTTGGAAGAAGACAAAAGCTGAGAAGAAATCTTCATTTAGAGATTGTCTAAGTAGTCATGAACAGGATGTTGATAGAAACACGGAGAGTAAAAACCATTATCATGGGTCTTAGAAATGAGAAATATTTTGTTAAAAACTGGAGGGGCGCAGGGCACCCATGGTGTATCGACTCACAGTCTATGACTGCCTAAAGTCTCTGCTACTCATTTCAATGTGGGTCTCTTTAGCCACCTCGGCTGTGGCTCAACAGTGCCAAGGTATGGTTCAGGACTCTGCTTCAGAGGGCACAAGCCTTGGCAGCATCCCCATGGTGCTCATTCTGCAGGTTTCAGAGTGCAAGAACAATAGTCATTTTTTTTCCTCCACCTAGATTTTAAAGGAAACTTAAAGAGCCTCAGGGCTCAGGCAGAGACCTCTGCAGAAATGGGACCACTTCAGTGAGTCCTCCTTAGGTTTCGAAATGCTTAGCAAAGCCATGAAGTAGGGGCCACTGCAGAGAGCTCTCAATAAAGCAATGCTTAGTGGATCCCTGGTGTCAAGTCTGCCCTTAAGACCCTCAATTTGTAATGCCACCAATATGCAATGTCAGCCTGGATGAGCTGCAGACACCTGTCTCCAACTGCTGAGAAATGTGAAGTGGACTGTGCCCAGCAAATCCACAGAGGAAAGGATGCTAGGAGCCTGAAGACCCAACCCATTTCCAAGTCTGTCTGAAAGGTGAGCCATGGAGTCAATGAAGTTTATTCTCAAGTCTTAAGTCTTCATATTGTTTGGCTTTGGAATTACTTGGTGCCTATTACATTTTTATTCTTGGTGCCTATTATCTTTTTATTCTTGCCTATGTCTCCCCTTTGAAAATGAGAATGTCAAACAAATTTAGAAAATTTATGTAATTAGATCACGGTTAATGTGACCATAGTTTTGTGCCTGATAGTCTTCAAATACACACACACACACACACACACACACACACACACACACACACACCTGCATGCAGGATGTGTACAACAGTCCCCCCATATTTGTGGTTTATTTCCATAGCTTCGGTTACTTGAGGTCAACTGTGATCCAAAAATATTAAATGGAAAATTCCAGAAATAAACAGTTCATAAATTTAAATTACATACCATTCTGAGTAGCATGATTAAAATCTTAATCTATTCAGCTTCATCCCACCCAGGAGGTGAGTCACCCCCTTTGTCCAGTATATCCAGGCAGTCCATGCTGCCTTCCCATTGGTTGCCTTGAAGCCATCTTGATTTTGAGATCACAGTGCAGTATCATAATGCTTGTGCTCAAGTAACCCTTATTTTACTTTGATAGTTATTCTTCATTATTAGTTATTGTTGTTAATATCATACTGTGCCTAACTTACAAATTAAAATTTATCATCAGTGTATATGTATAGAAAAAAACATGGGTTATATTGGGCTCAGTACTGTTTGCAGTTTCAAGCATCAACAGGGACTCTTAGATTATAGTCCCTGAAGATAAGGAGGGACTATCTGAATATATATTCTGAAACATGTATTGGGAAATATGAGTAAAGTAGCTGGCGTTCAATGATAGGGATACAAGTTGTCTATTAATCTCTCCCGTTTCTCTTTTTAGTACTTTTTAGGAGCTTTTAATTACCTTACTCTCATACATATATAAAAATTGTTAAGTAGTTACCAATGAAAGTTACTAATAATGATGTTCAATAAGGGTCAATATGATTATAAATCCACAGATTTACCTCTTTTAAGAGGTAAATACATAGAACAGATACATAGAAACACATGCTCCTTTCTTTCTTCCTAACAATGATAGACCAAAAAGCATAAATACTTTTCTCGTGAATATAAAATAGTACATATGAAAGCATAATTTATTCTCTCATTCTTCCAGTTCATAATATTAATTAGGGCTAAGAATAATGGTAGGCCTTAGAGAAAATGCAAAGACTGTAACAAACATGTTCTCTACACTCACAGAGCCTACTACATACATTAGGATGTGTACCAGTAACTATACAAGTAACATAACAAAAAAGAGAAATAAGTAGTCTATGGGAAGAAAATAAGGAAGTGTCTCAGCTTTTCTGGGAATAGAGAGAGCACTTTCTTAAAGACAGTGGAATTAAAGTTGAAAACTTGAAAATAAGAAAAAGTTTTGCTAGACAACCATGGAAGAAAGAGTGTGCCAAGTAGAAAAGCCTGCTTGAGCAGTCAGTGGAAAAGGTACTCAAGGAAAACAGGGCAGCTGCAACATGGACAGCTCTAGGAGAATGGTGTGCCATACTGTTTTAGAGGAAGTCAGGAACTAAATAATGACATTTCTTTTAAACCATGGTAAATGGTTTGAGAACAGGAGTCCATCGAAAGCTTGTAAGTGGTGATGAGCATGACTAATTTATGCTCCAGTGGCTAAGTAGAGATTGGAGACAAGCAAAAGTATAAACAGGGAGATCAATTAGAAAGATGTTGAAACAGTCCAGACCAAAAAAGATGGTGGTTTGAACTATGGTGACATGACATTAAAAATGGCCATAGAAAATTGATCACATAAGAATAGATTACTAAAGATTCTCAAAGAAAACAGGTGAGGGCCATCTCCAGGATTTTGGCCGCAGTGATTAGGTGGATTGTGGGACTTATTGAGTATGAGGAAGCTGGAAGAGTAGTTTTGTGGAAAAGTAAAACACATTTTATGATACATTTGAGGTGTCTATAAGATTTATAAGTGAAGATTCAAGTAAGCAGTTGACAATAGTAGTCTAGTGTTTAGCAAATGTGTAATTTCTGTATAAACCTGGAGATTATCATCATATTGAGGACAACTAAAAAAATTCTTAAAATGATGGGTTGTCTGTATAGTAAGTGATAAATTATCTGGATAGTGAGAGAGGATAAAATCTTTTGTAATGGCTAGGGAAACTTTAACATTTGTGTTGCATAGAGAAGAAGATTCCTTTAAAACAGAATGATAAGGTGGTTTTTATTTTTAGAGAAACTTGCCAATGGCAGTTATTTCTCCCATGAATCTTCCTTTTTCCTTCTCTTCTTCTTGCTAATAAACTCTGTTTTAAAACTTAAAAAAAAAAAAAACAGACTTAGAAGAGGTAAAAAGAGATAAGCCAGAAATCAGAGTATGTGATTCCACAGATGTTAAAGGTATAGTGTATTAAAATAATATAGTTGTCAGTGTCTAATGCTGCACCAATAAGCCAAATAAAATGAGAACTGAGCAATATCCAATGGAATAGTAATGGGAAGTCATTCATTCTTTTGGTGATAAACTCATCACTTACTAAGTGTGGAGTCATTTTATTGGGATCAATATAACTACTTTCAGTTTCTATTTAAATTACTAATAGCAATGGTTTGAATATTTATATTCCTCTGAAAATTCATGTTGAAACTTGATCCCCAATGTAACAAACTTAAGAAGCAAGACCTTTAGGAGGTGTTTAGGTAGAGCCTTCAAAGATGAGATTAAAGCACTTACTAAAGGGTTTGAGGAGGTGAGTTCACTCTTTTTTTGCCCTTCTGTCCCATCGAATTTGAAGACATAGTGTCCATCCCCTTTGGAAGATGAAGCAGCAAGGCATACTCTTGGAAGCAGAGAGCAGTTCTCACCAGACAAATCTGCCCGTGTTTTGGTCTTGGACTTTCCAGTCTCTGGAACTGTCAGAAATAAATTTTGTTGTTTGTAAATTACCTGGCTTCAGGTATTTTGTTACAGTAGCATGAATGAACTATGACAGTAGTTTATCCAAATATTTTAGACTGACATTCCACAGCTGTCAGTCATAGTCATGGCTAGAAAGAAAAAGGAAAGAAAAAAACAAGCAAACAAAACTGATTAAGAATTGGAAACCTACCAGCTTATACAGTAGTCTTGCATGCCATATAAAATAAGGTAGACTGTAAATCTAAACATAAACAATTACTTTATGTGTGCCTGATAAATTCTTAATATATTCTTTGATAAATGTCATGTGCCCCCAAATGTAAGCAGGCACCTTCTATATGAGATTCCTTGGGACTAAAAGAAATGTGTTATGGATTGCCAGTTAAGGGAGACTCCTAAAGAGCTAACTATCTTCAGCATTCAAAAATTAGTCCAATGATAATGTAGATATGATAGGCAGTTGACAAGGCATTTTGTTTATTGTTGGCTCGTGTGTACTGGCATGATGGGGGTACTTTCTGGAACTGCTCAAATTTCCCCTTCTTAAGAGTAGACTGCACTGACCCAGCACGGAAAATAGAAGACTGTTCTGACTTTAGTCTTCCCAGAACATAATGAAATCAGCATTGGGTTAAATAGAGCCCCAGATAATGATCCCAGGGCAGATCTCATGGAAGGTCTGACAGGATCAATGCTATCAGCTTCAGAAGTTGTCTTTGATAGTCTGATGGATGCTATGAAGATGTATATTTTTGCATATTTTCTAGACACACAGTATTACTTATAAGCTAAGAAATAACCATTGTTTAGACATTGACTGTTTAAAATTGCATGTTATCAATAAAATTTTCTTTTAGCCTTGGTTCTCAATGCTGGTTGTGTATGAGAATCAAAGAATCACTTAAAATATACAGGTATTCAGAAGCCATCTTTGGAAAGTGTAGCTCAACATGACTGGAGTAAGGTACATAAGGCCCAGGAGTCAGGAGCACAAAAAGTGTAAGAAGTTTAAAGTCCAGGACTATGTGTTTTTCATGTTTCACAATATTTTCAGAGGCATATTTCTGGCTGGGAGTCACTGAAATCCTATTGAAGCACTTGACTAGTATCACTGATAGCTTCCTTGTAGCTATAGCGGTGGCAGAAGTCCTCGGCAGAATGATCTTTTTACACATTGCAAGACTACAGAGAAATACTTTCAATGCTGAAAATAAAAGTAACTTTTGGCTGTAAAAATGGCTCAATACCATCCTTTTGAGGCATGATAATAAATCTCTATGAATTTGTCCCTGAGGAAAAATTTTCATTTTCAGAGCACTTTGCCATTTTTATAATGGGGGAAAGGCAATAAAATGCTTGTGGCAAAACAGCAATTCAGAGCTGCACTTACTGACTTCTTTTGAACCAAAGTTGATGGTGTCAGTGAAAATTGTCCTTCTTGTTTGCACACCAAAGAAGGTATAATGTTTTGATATAGTTTTCTGTTAAGTGCAATAAAGATATTACATCTTTAGGAAAGGGAAACATGCAAAGTCTTAATATATCCATGTATCTATCTGTCATTTTAATAGAGTAATGACAAAGTTTATATTTGGTGAGAAAATCCATAGCCCTTTGTATTATTCCTAAAGATATTGAGTATAAATCCTTCACCATGCAGTAAAACCGATTCACTTCATTCTAAGAGATACATTTTGTATACTTTTTAGATGTGCCCGTAATTGTGAACAAGTCACTTGCACTCGAACTCAGCTTCCTTAAAAAAATACAAACCTCAGCTTCCTTAAAAAAATACAAACAAAAACCAATAAAGGGTACTTGACGATATTTTCAAACTGTGAGTGAAATTTAGTATGCTTTATTACAGGGGTCAGCAAACTGTAGCTCTAGGCCAAAGCCACCGACTACTCATTTTCTTTTTCCAAATAAAGTCTTGTTGAAAGAGAAACATGTTCATTTATTTACATATAGTATATAGCTGCCTTTTAATAAATTTTTGCATATCCAATAACCAAGGACATTTTCTTGATTTCTTCTTGAGTTAAGAAAATTTTTTTTGTTTTCTGTTTATGTTGTATTAATAAAAGGAAGAAAGAGTATAGAATTGCAGAGTATAGTATTTGTAACAGAGACCATATGATCCCCAAAGCCTATATTTACTACATAGTCCTTAACAGAAAAAGTTTGCCAACACTCATTTTAAATTGTTGATAATATAATATCCTTCAAATATGCAGAGATACGTGGTTCCTTGGATGATGGTAAGTTATTAAGGAAGATGCACTATGCCTGCACTCTCACATACATAGGGCTAAACTTGCATTCATTTCTGAGATCCCTTTCTGAGAGATTTCAAGTCATATGCTTTCTAATGCTGCCCATAAACCAGAAAATCTCCTTGGAGTCATTTAATCTTCAAACTGTGAGCCTGCTTCAGCCAAAAGATTTTCCCTTTCCTTTGCAAACAAGTCATATTCATATTTGTTTTATTTCTCACAAAACAAATGGCTGGAATGTTTACAGATCCTAATTCTCTTTCTAAAAGGTTTTACAACATATAACCACAATTTTATTCAAGAGTAAATTTTTGCATCTCCAACAGCGAAAGACATTTTCCCGGTTTCTTCATGGGTCAAGATAAATTTTATTTATTTTTCTATTTGCATCATGTTAACTTAAGAAAGAAATAGTATTTTATTTATAGACAAATTTAAGGTTATGAGGATCTTCTCTCTGAATGTGACATAATTTTGTGAATTAATTTTCATGAATGATATAAGTATGCTATAATTAAGATTCTGCCCAAAGCTGTCATTGGTAGAAAGTACTTTGGAACAAAAACCAATTATTTATTCTATGATTGATTGTCTGATTTTATTAGATTATTCCAAATATTTTGTCTTAAAGAAACATTTTCAGCAGGAGTGTGAGGCAAACTATATTTTTCAATGTGATAGCTGATGTATATATACTTTTTGCAAAGTGAATTAAATAGAAATGCCATATAATTGGACTTGTTGATTGGAAGTACACAATGCTTCCACTGATTTTGTTCAACTTAAAGCCTGATAGATGGAACAGAATAATTTCATAATATACTTTACATCTATTTGTTAGCTGTGTAGTTGACTAAATGTCAGTTCCTCTATCTTTAAAATTGGATAAGAAGAAGAATAATGTTGTTTTTAAGAATGAAAGAGTAAATTCATATAAAACATTTAGAGTGACACCTAGCATAGATAAGATGCTCAATAAAGGTAATTTGATATCACTTTTTATTATTTACTATCATTATTATTTACTATAAATATTATTACTATCATTATTATTATAATTCCACATTGAAGAAGCAAAGAATAAAACAAGCACTAGCCAGACTTCAAGGTAATAGACTATACAATATTTGTTTTAAATGCGCTCTAAAGTAATTAAAATGATTATCACAGATTACTATGAAAATCTGTAAGCAAATAAACTAGAAAACCTGAGGAAATGGAGGATTTCCTGGCATCACACAACCTCCTAAGGTGGAAACAAGAAGAAATTGAAACCCTAAACAGACCAATAGCAATCCAGGAAATAAACTTAGTTATATAAAACCTCCCCCTGGAGAAAAGCACTGGAAAGTACTGGAAAGATGCTTCTCAGCTGAATTCTAGAAGACATACAAGGAAGAGCTAATATCAATCTTATTGAAAGTAGTCCAGGCAATCGAGAAGGAAAGAATTCTCCTTAGTTCATTTTATAAAACTAATAACATCCTGATACCCCAAATTGGCAAAGACTCAACAAGCAAAGAGAATCACAGGCCAATTTCCCTGATGTACATAGACACAAAAATTCTCAGCAAGAGTCTAGCAAATCAGATTCAACAATGCATTAGAAGGTTAATTCACCACGTACAGATAGACTTTATTCCTGAGATGCAGGACTGGTTCAGCATTCACAAGACCATAAATGTAATCCAGCACATTATCACGAGTGAAAACAAGAACCAAGTGATTATCTCAATACACACAGAAAAAGCATTTGACAAAATCCAGTAACCCTTCCTGATAAAAACCCTTGAACATGTAGGCATAGAACTAACATTCCTCAAAAATAAGAGCAATCTATGACAAATCTGCAGGCAACATTTTGCTTAATGGGCAAAAGTTAGAAACATTTTCCCTAAGAACTGGTACAAGACAAGAATACCCACTCTCACCCTTCTATTCAACATAGTACTGTAAGTCCTAGACAGAGCAATCAGACAAAATAAGGAAATCAGGGGAATCCAAATAGGAAAAGAGGAAACTAAGTTGTCTCTCTCTGTGGATAATGTGATTTTATACTTAGAAAACACTAGGGAGTCTATCAAAGACTCCTTGTACTGATAAACAACTATGGTGAAGCTTTGGGGTACAACATCAATGTGCAAAAGACAGTTGCATTTCTATACACCAACGGCAAGCAGATTGAGAACCAAATAAAAAACATAATCCCAACCAGGCTCGATGGCTCAGCCTGTAATCCCTTGCTTTGGGAGGCTGAGGTGAGTGGATTGCCTGAGCCTGCGAGTTCAAGATGTGCCAGGGCAAGTTGGTGAGACCGCATCTCTACAATAAATCAAAAATTAGCTGGGCATGGTAGCACGTGCCTGTAGTTCCAGCTACTCAGAAGGCTGAGGTGGAAGAATTGCTGGAGCCTAGCAGGTCGAGGCTGCAGTGGCCGGCAGCGGGCCATCTGGGAGACAGAGTGAGATTCCAACTCAGGGGGTAAAAAAAAAAGCGCAATCCCATTCACAATAGCCACAAATAAAATTAAATACCTTGGCATTCAACTACCAGAGAAGTGAAAGATCTTTACAATGAGAGCTACATCATACTGCTCAGAGAAATCAAGGATGATGCAAATCAATGGGAAAACATTCCCTGCTCATGATGTGGAAGAATAAATATTGTCAAGATGTCCATCCTACCCAAGGCAGTCTACAGATTCAATACAATACTCATCAAATTGCCAGCATCACTCTTCACCGACCTAGCAATGTGCAGAAATTCACATGGAAGCAAAAAAGAGTACGAATAGCCAAAGAGATTCTCAGTAAAAGAAATAAAACTTGAGGTATCACATGTCCAACCTTTATATTACAAGATTACAGTAATCAAGATGGCATGGTATTAATATAGAAATAGACACATAGACAATGAACAGGACAGAGATTCCAGAAGTAAAAACATGGTCTCTCAACCAACTCATCTCTGAAAAATTCATTAGTAACAATCACTGGGGAAAGGAAGCCATATTTAGCAAATGGTGTTCAGAAAACTAACTAACCACATGTAGAAGAATTAAACCAGACCCCTACCTAGCACCATATACAAAAATCAACTCAAAATGGATCAAGGACTTAAATGTAAAACCTTAAACTATACGAATCCTAGAAGAAAATGTAGAGAGCACGCTTCTGGATATCAGAGTAGATAATGAATTCAAGACCAAATCCCAAAAGCAAATGCAACAAGAACTAAGACAGAGAAGTAGGACCTTATTGAATTGAGAAACTTTTACACAGCAAAAGAAACCAGCAAGAGACTAAAGAGACAACCCATGGAATGGTAAAACATATTTGCAAGCTGTGCATCTGGCAAAGGCTTAACATCTTGGGTTTACAAGGAACTCAAATGAACTGAAAGGAAAAAAAATCAAACAATCCCAGTAAAAACCGGGCAAAAGGCATGAACAGATACTTCTCAAAAGATGATGTACAAGCAGTCAACAGACACATGAAAAAATGTTCAGTGCCATTAATAATCAGAGAAATAAAAATCAAAACTACAATGAGATACCAACTAACTTCTGTAAGGATGGCTGTCAGTAATAAGTGAAAAACAACAGGTGGTGCTGTGGTTGCAGAGAAAAGAGGACACTGATACACTGCTGGTGGGGAATACAAATTAGCCCAATATCTATGGAAAATAGTGTGGCAATTTCTCAAAGAACTCAAAGTTGATCTTCCATATGATCCTGGGAATATACCTAGAGGAACAAAAATCACTCTATTAAAAAGACGCTTGCACATGCATGATTGTTGCTGCACTATTCACAATGGCAAAATCATGAAACTAACCCAGATGCCTACCGGAAGCCACAACCCTTAAAGAGGCAAAATGGAGGTTACCCGAAAATGGGAAAAACGCTGACGGGGAGCAGAGCCCCAGTGAGAAGCGGCCATGCTGGAGGCAGAGCCCCATGGATCCTATTGAAGGACTCCTTTTGGTCTTACAGGAATGCACGCTTAGGCTTGAAAAACACTTCCCTTGATAAACAAAACAATTAGCTAGAATGTACAAGGA
>NW_007255355.1:29933-30177 GCF_000164805.1 Carlito syrichta | reverse complement strand
TTAGAATTAAATAAATAATAGTTATAATTAAAAGATAAATGTTTATTATAGATGTAGGTATTAGTTAAATATAAGTAATAGAAGGAATAGGAAATAATTAAGCTTTAAGGCAAACTTAAAATTATACACACTTAGTGTAGGTTTGAAATTAAATACATTTAGGATTAGAAGTAAGATTACTTTAATATATAAGTGTAGATTTAGACTTAAGTTTTGTTTAGAAATATAAAATGTAAAATAGGTG
>NW_007255355.1:0-29913 GCF_000164805.1 Carlito syrichta | reverse complement strand
AACTTCCCCATAAACAAAAGGAAAAAACATGATGTAAACATTTAATGTGCAACGTGTGTTGCATTTTTGTGAGTACAGGGGTCAGTAAAAAAACTATATATAAGCATGTAAGAATTGAATAAAAATGGGCAGAGTCCTGAACTCTACCCAAGAAGTTGACTCCTGTTGTTCTTTTTCACCTTTCCTGATTCTTCCCATTCAGGCCCTGACTCTCTCCTGGAGCTGGACTCTGGCAGATGCCCATTAAAATGGACTGGATAAAGAAAATGTGGTACATATACACAATGAATATTATGTAACCATAATGAAGGACAAAACCATGGCCTTTGCAGCAACTCGAATGCAGTTGCAGACCATTCTACTACATGAACTATCACAAAAACAAAGAACTGAATATCACATGTTCTCACTTGTAAGTAAGCCCTGAACACTAGTCACACTAGCAGAAGGGTGGGAGAGGCAGTCACAGGGTACTACCAGGGAAGGGAGGGAGGGAGAAGGGAGTCGGGCATGTGGCACCACAAAGGCTACCTGGTCCTCTACAAGGAGGAAAGAGAATCATCTAGAAGCCCAAACTTCACTTGCATGCAGCCTACTACTGTTGGATGACCTCACTTGTATCCCATGACTCTAAAGTAAAATGTTCAAAAACATAAAACAAATAATTATTAAAAAGCTAATATAAGCCGGGCTCGGTGGCTCAGCCTTAATCCCGTGCCTTTGGGAGGCTGAGGTGAGTGGATTGCCTGAGCCCGTGGGTTCGAGACCCGCCTGGGCAGCGAGACCTCATCTTTACAATAAATCAAAAAATCAGCCCAGTGTGGTAGCACATGCCTGTAATTCTGGCTACTTGGAAGGCTGAGGTGGAAGAATTGCCAGAGCCCAGCAGGTCAAGGCTGCGGTGGCCGGGAGCGGCCACTGCACTCCAGTCTGGGCGACAGAGTGACACTCCAACTCAAAAAAAAAAAAAAGCTAATATATAGCCGGGTTTGGTGGCTCTGCCTGTAATCCCACGCCTTGGGAAGCCTAGGTGAGTGGATTGCCTAAGCCCGTGGTTTCGAGACCCGCCTGGGCAACTTGGTGAGGCCTCATCTCTACAATAAATCAAAAAATTAGATGGGCGTGGTAGCACGCGCCTGTAGTTCCAGCTACTTGGAAGGCTGAGGCGGAAGGATCGCCAGAGCCCATCAGGTCAAGGCTGCGGTGGCTGGGAGTGGCCACTGCACTCCAGTCTGGGCAACAGAGTGAGACTCCAACTCAAAAAAAAAAAAAAAACTAATATAAAAGCATATTTGAAAAAAACCATAAAATATGTATGCATATTATTAGACATATGTATATATAGATATATGCATATATACCAGTATAGTGGTATACTGGTATATTGTATACATTAATAAAGTTATACATATATAGATACATATGTGTAATATATGCATACATGGAGTATGCAAGTATATTACAATAACAGTACACATATATAATCAAAACACAAAGATGAATTTAACAGCTAAGTAGACACAGTTGTGGATGGAATTACCAAAAAAGACTGGTTAACAATCATGGGAATTAAAATGAGATTCAACCTATGTCTAGTAAAATTTTCATAATAAGCAGATAGAGTGAGTAAAGGTAATGTGGTGAAAAGTCATAGTTAGAATAAAAGACTGAGATAATGAACTAATAGTTAAAATAATGAGATAAAATAAATCCTCTTTTCAATAACTATACCAGCTATACAGACACAAAGTTAATACATAGAATATTTACAGTACCTAAATGGCATAGAGATACACATATCAATATGGATGCATTTCAAAAGTCTGCTGTTGAGCTTAAAAAAACCTGTCAAAGTGGTCTGTCTAGTGTAGACTCTATTTATCTAAAGTTAAAATCATACAAAAAGTTATTCATTAATATAAACAAGAAACAATTGGAAAAAAGTCTAATGTTTTCGTTCCTACTGTTTAGGGATATAAATATGAGGTAAAGTGTAAAACCATTTGGAAATAATAAATACTGGTTTTATTAAGGTTAAAATATCTGAGATTTAAGCTGTATCTCAAATATTTTGTCTTTGAAAAAAGCAACAAAAGGAGAAACTGAAGCCAATATAATAAAATGAACATCTGTTAATTAATAGTGGTTGTTGCATAAGAGTGTGTTTGATTCTTTTCTGTACATTTAAAGTATTTCAAATAAAAATATTAAGCACTAATGAGCTTTAAGATGAAAATAAAACAATTTTAAGAGAAAATTCTATGGGTAATTCTTCATTGGTTAGGTGATTAACACAGACCGTAGGGAATGGAAAAAAATTATGTTTTTTTCCAAAAGATCCAAAGAAACTGAACTATAAGGAATGTACCTTATCGCCCAGAAAGTTAAGCAACTTTGTCAGTCTTGCCAGGAACTGAAACTGTGTTTCCAGAAAGTCTAAGAATTTCAGTGCTGATACATACTCCACTCAGGGTCATTTTAAGAGACATTTAAAAGCCATAGGCTCCAAATTCAACTTTTACCAGCACAATTATAAAATGATTTAATGTGGAGATTCTATAAATAGTTTTCTTAAAAATCAAAATGTCTTTACTGAGAACACACACGTTAACGCTGAAGCAACGTAAACAACCACATGCAAACTAAATGAAGCAAAATCACACAACTGTCCCTTCTCTATGCTTGAAGTCAATCATTTTTTCTGTGAGAACAGAACGACAAATGGGAGACCCTTTAGTAGATGCAATGATTTCACTATGTTTTCTGTTGGCAATGCAGTTAAGGTTCAATGATAAAAGCAATTTTACAGGAGTAAGGGTTAGAGAAAATATGAGCTCTGACCAGCAATCAGGTCCCCTCTGCTTTCATTCCCCTGTGCTGCTCTTGTGCTGATACAACAGAAAAATCCTAGAAGCAGGAGTGAGCACTGCATTCATACTGGTGTCACCTTTCAGTCAGGATATTAGGCTGAAGTCCCTTATGCTTGATGCTAGTGATTGATGGAAGGAGGTATCAAATTTTTAAAATCTTTCAGCATTTCCACCAAACACAGTATGTTTCTTATGGTACAATAAGGAAAGTAGACAATGGAAATTAGCTCTCTGCATCTTTACCACGTTCTTTTTTTAATGTCTTTAAAACTACACATGCACACATATATACGTTCATTGTAAAAAATTGTAATATAGTGAGAATATCTATACCTATAAAGAAAAGTTACAATTGCACCGCTCAGGAATAACCATTACTAACATGTTTTTACATATGCATTCATGCATATTATTTTCAAAATGTGAATTGGCTTATATTTCATATGTAGTTTTGTAATTTGCTTTTATTCTTTGGTCTGACAATATGTAGCAAAGAACATTCTAGACAAATACATATTTATTAATTTCTATCTGTTTACTATCATTTTAATGTATTTCCACCGCATGGCAAAGTTTGGGGGGCTCTGAACATTCTTGTACAAATATTTCTGTATGTGGAATAAATGCGTAATTGTAGCATGCTGCAAAAGAAACATATAAAGAAATAAAGCACAGTCGTTCTTATTAACAGAGCTTCTTTTCTCTGATCTTGGAGAACTGATCCGAAAACTCAAACACAATCATTTTCTTACTTTACAAATATTACTCCAAACCTATTTCTGGACAAATGAATCCCAAGCAAAAAGTTACCAGTTCTGAATGACTAGGACAGTATTATACTGTTGCATTTTCTGTAGCCCATAAATGAATGCCAATTGGAAGAAAGGGATCTTTAATATAAAAGATGATAGTGATGATGATCATCATTATTATAATACTGTTACTACTATTTAAAATACTGAACCTGGGTTAGTGAACTGTGAATTTGGTGAAATTAATATCGAATTGACACTCAATTATATAAACTTGATGCCTCTTTACAGAGTTTTTTTAAAGGTTATTAATAAAATAAAATATATTTTATGTGATTAGTTATTTATGGATATGAACATTTTGAGAAAAATAATAAGTATCTCTTTCAGAGCTACTTTTCCAACATGTCATTATTCCTATTACAGGGTCATGTAGATGGCTGCAAAACATAGGAATAAAAATTATGCTAAAAATATTTTCCCTAAGTCTTGTTGAATAGCTATCTGTCTATAATATTATGTAACTCACTGCATGTATTTTTTTACATGTAAAATAAAGACATCTTGACATATTGGAAGCTATAAAAGTTGACATTTGCCAGTTGTCACAAGCAAAAGCTTCAGAGGCAAGATGATTGGGTAGTTAAAGAGGAATTTTATTTTTGTTTGTATTTTTTTAAAGACTACTTTTTTTAAAAGTGAGAAAGCTGGATTTATTGAGAGGACAGAGAGGCTCCCACAGTGGGAGAAGACCTGAAGGGGTTGCCCATCTGGGGCCCAAAACCTGGTGCTTATATAGCCCCAAGTCCAAGCCAATTGGCTAGCACTAGCTGTGAGCTGTAGCTGTTCTGATTGGTCAGTATTAAGATCAATCAGCAGGAGGTAGAGGCCTAATGGTGAGCTGATTGGTTGCTTTTCGATCCCAGCAGTGAGTACTTATTAAAATAAATAAACTGGAAGCAGTTAATATTGTAAGTTACTTTTCTCCCCTTTTCTGAAGCCATAGAAGTGTGATGTGGGGACAAGGGCTGTTGAACATAAGCTGGAAGGGATACTATCCTCCACCCAATTAGGAACCGGTGCCCAGACCAGCAAATGTTCTGCAGAATATACTCATATGTACTGTTATCGATTATAACAGATGGTATAATTGGAAAGACAAAATAATCATTAATTACAAAACATTCTTCCCTAGGCTTTCAGAAATAAAGCATGCACTGGAGGGAATATGCTTTTGGATTCTCGACCAGTATTCATGAAGATCAGTTACTTTAAGCCTAAAATGAATGACAAAAAGAAGTATTAACTCTGTAGTTAGAAATCAGCCCAAACACAAATTCCTTTCTCACTAAAAGACTGGAATATTCTTACTAAAGTTGACAATCAGAAAAGACGAATTTGCAACTGGATGTTGCTGGTTTCGTTTTCCTGCTTCAAAATGAGACATGCTTAAAATCAAGCAATTATGGGATTTAAAAATATTTTGACTTTTTTTTTTTTATATCACCAGTGTTTATTGAGCACCTGCTATGTGCAAGGCACTGCTGTGGGTGTTGGGGACACAACAGTGAGGAAGAAAAAACACCAACCCTATTCTCTTAAAATTGGCAATAGAAAGAGGTAAAATAAATAGATGAAAATACAGTGAATGCTACGAAAAGGGAAGAATTATATAAGAAAAAACAAAGGAAGTATGGTATATGATATGTTGTCAAGAGATCTTTTCTGATATGGCAGGAATGACACAAGCTAAGATATAAAGGAGGAAAAAGTATGTTGGGAAGCATATTTTGTACAAATGAAATGAACTACACCAACTTTGAGGTAGGAGTGAGTTTGGAAAAATTGAGACAAAAAAAATTGTGTGATCAAGTATGAAGTCAGAGTGGTGGTCTGTAGGACATTTAAATGCAAGCTCTATTTACTGCTGATCAGATTTTATTTTCAGGGAAACAGGAAGCCTTTGAAGGATTTGAAGTAGGAAAGGAACACAACCTGATTCCTATTTTGACTGGATTATACTAGCCACATGAGAAAAGAATAAGGCAAAGAGACCATAAGGGAGCTGTTGATGTCACAAGGATCTAGTAGAAAATGAGATTCAAAAAGAACACATAGAATTACACTTTTATAAAAGAAAAATACATGGGCAAAATTAAACTCTGGTGTTGAAGGACCCAAGTGAGGGGTGGTATTATAAGGAACAAAGGGAAGTAATTTCCATAAAAGTCAAGAGAAAAGAGTTGAAGGGGTGTGTCTGAGAAGGGGACCTCCTAGGCTTCTCGAAGACTGGTGCTTTGGATTTCTTGACTTGGGTGACATTGTGTTTATTTGGGATAATGCACTGTGTTATATTTTCTCTTTATTTATTTATGATGGAAAAATTAAAAAGTACATATTTATAGTGTACAGAAAAAAAATGAGATTCAGAGTAGGAAATGAGGTTCATGACTCATTTTAAAAGTTTATTTTCAGTCCACAAGAAATGGAGAGCAATTACGAAATTTTGAACACAGTGCTGTGTGGAGAATAGGCTGTAGAGAGTAAGCAGGGAGACCTGTTATAAGCTGTTTCAGAGTCCAGGTGAAAGTGTGGTGAACAATGAGAGTACTTAGGTTGGGAGTGGTGGCTCGTGTATGTAATTCCAGAAATTTGGGAGGTTGAAGCAAAAGGATGACTTGATTCCAGGAGTTGGAGACCAGCCTAGGCAACACAGTAAGACCTCGTCTCTATAAAAAAATTTAAAAATTAGCCAGTTGAGGTGGTGCAAGCCTGTAGTCCCAACTATTCAAGAGGCTGAGGTGGAAGGATCGCCTGAGCACAGGAGTTGAGGCTACCGTGAGTCATTATCATGCCATTGCCCTCAGCCTGGGCACCTGGGCAACAGAGTGAGAATTCAACTAAAAAAAAAAAAAAAAAACCAAAGCAAACCGCCACAACAAAAACCAAAAAGCAAGAAAACAATGAGAGTACTTAGAAGTCACCTGATTTGATGTATAACTTGGAATTAGAGACAAGAGGATTGCCTGAAAGTGGAAGATGTAAAAGAAAGAATTGTATCACTAATCATTTTTGTTTATATGACCTGGGCAACTAGAAGGAGGAAATAATCATAAACAGAAGGGAGGAAGGATTTGGGAAAGCAGGCTTACACAGAATATAGTTCAGCTTTATTTATGTTTACTTTAAGATACGTGACTTAATTACCAGGTGCATGACATTTTGCTTATGAAATTGACAGCTAAAAGAAAGTAATTCCATTAGGTTAGTTGTGGTCCTGCACCATATTGATCTGCCAGGTTTAGTATAATAAAAATACAGCAGATTTTACTTATAAACACCTCAGAAACTCTTTCATGATAGTAGTCAGTTGCCTGAATACTTATACTTATTCTAGTTTCTCATTTCAGAGATGTGTCTGTGTGTTCCCTGAGAGGTTTAGTGACTTGATTTCTAAATTTCCTAAGGCTCAACAGCCTTAGACTTTGAAATAAACTTCATGTCTACCAACATGTTTATGGTGAATATAATGAAATTAGCCATTTATTCACTGTCAACTGGTGTACACAATCTTATTAAACTTTTCTCTATGATGTCAAATGAATGACCTTAATATTGTAAGGGATTTCATTCTAAGCCCTAACATTGACCTTCTATTTTAGGTTTCTATGTATTTAAACTACACACATAGCTTGAATTAAAATAGCAATTTTCATTGGGGAAGGGAGATTTTCAAATATGAATAAGTGTTACAAAGACGAAAATTAAAATCACTGCAATGATTTGCCTTAGTTTCTCAGGTTGAGATTTAACATTATTCTTGAAACAAAACAAATGTGATGTATCATTATGGTGATTTAGAATCCCATTATTTCTCCCCTTCTCCTGCTAAACAATACTTCTACACAAACCTAATGCCTGTTAAATTACATATGTATATTAACTTTGACTTCCTGTTTCATCAGACCCAGGGATGATTCTGTCATAACCCATTAGCTTGGAACAAAGCAGCCATATGGCATATATTCTACTTTGAGATAAGTTAATCTGGCCGGCTTCTTAATTTATATTTTTCTACACACATTCTCAACTTAGAATCTATCTATTAGATAAACAAACTTCAAGTAACATATAGCAATCTATTAACTGGGTGAAGTTTAGTTTAGCCAAGTAAAATGTTGGATAATTTCATTAAAGCTTATCTACAATAAAGCTGTCAAGTGAGAAAAACTGGATCCCAGGGTCTCACAAAGTAGACATTGTAATGAGATTTCTGTTTATTTTTTCCTTTTTTCATGGCTTTTGGATATTCTGAGAATAGTTCTGTGTGTCTTTTCTGCAAAGAACAAGTACAGAGTGACATGATAAAAATGAAAGAGAATTAATGAAAATTAAAACGTATGGATTCGAGAGGATATCATTTAATGTTTCAGTACACTTGGTTTATGCATTTCAGAATGGAAAATATTTAGTTGTCATATTCTGCATGTACCTATCTATTTTACTTATGTGTATTTCCATGGATTACACCTAAGAACATCTATAAGGTCACCAATATTTTATATTACATCTGAGGAAGACAGAGAAAGTAAAATTATCTTTACAAAGTGCAAAGCCTCCAGTCATAGTTTTTGCTATTTGTTCTGCTTATTATGTTTAGGTCTGTCTTCACAAAATCATTTGAACTCTTTCTACCAAATTGTATATGAACATAGACATTCATGTCTTGACTACATAGTGACTATGCAATCAGATGACTCTAAATAAAATAGTTCTGCTTTTTTATCACTTTATTTTTTTTCAGTAGTGACCTTAGATAAACCATGTGAATTACAATCTTCTGATGTTTTTCACTTTTTAAAAAACATTTCAGCTCAAATTGTAGTAAATTTACTCCCTGATACTTATGCAAAGTATTCTCCTCTACTTGTCTTTTTTTTTTCTGATGAAATATCTACTTTATTTTTCACATTATTATATTTTTCAGCTTGCTTGAGGTATCATGGACAAATAAAAATTGTATATCTGCAACACACACACATACACAAATCCATTACCTTACATACGAGGGGAGACCCCCATAACCAGGAATTCATAAAAATTGTATGTTTATTCATACATGTTTAAGCTTCAGTCACCTTCAAAAGTAATCTCCATTTGATGCAATACACCAATCAAGACCCTTTTTCCACTGCTGAAAACAATTTTAGAACTCGTCAATTTTGAAGACTTTCAGTGCTTCTGCCATTTTTTGTTTCACCTCTACCACATCGGCAAAATGTTTCCTTTGAGGACTTTTCATATAGGGAAACAACAACAACAAAATCTGCTTGGGGATTGGGTGAATAGGAAGGGTGAGGCAGGAAGGTCATGCTGCTTTTGGTCAGAAACTGCTGAACACTCATCATGATGTGGACAGGTGTGCTGGTAAATCATCCATCATGAAATGGAAACATACATTTTAAAAACCTCCAAAAAAAAAAAAATCACCAAAAGCCAAATGGAGCCTCTCACAACGCTAGCAGGTACACTGACACCCAGATGGTTTCCTTAACACACTTGCCTAGTGGGGGAAGCCTGTACTACAAGGGGCTTGCCCTCCAAAAAATCTGTGATTTTTTTTCCGCCTCTCATAGTTACCGTTGTGTGTGCTAATAATACTTAAGAGCTACTCTGTCAGCAAATTTCAAGTATATAATACATTAATTATAGTCACCATACTGTACATTAGTTTTCCAGAACATCTTCATTTTGTGCTTTGAGTTTGTATGGTTGAATCAACATCTTCCCATTTTTGTCAGATTCTGACTCCTGGTAACCATCCTTTTTCATTCTACTTCTATGTTCTGTATTCTATGTTTAAATTAGTTGTTTTAACATTAAAAAAAAATTAACCTCTGTATTGAAAGCAAGAGTTGAAGAAGATAATTGAGTTTAAAACACAATAATTGATATCATAAATAATTTAAGATGATATACTTAGACAGGAAAGATAATTACTTATTTTTTATGGAAAGGAAATAATGGGAGAGTAACCTGATACAAGGGAAGGTGAGTAATAAATAATGTCTTGTCCTTTACAGTTATGTCAAATTTCATTGATACCATATGCATGTGTATTCAGTGACATAGTCACGCCCATCTATTACTGAAATAGAAAGTTTCATAACACCATGAAAAATCTAGGAACATATTATATTATTACTATTGGGTTAAAGGTAAAGTTTGTTTAAATGTATTTTACCTGCATTCATTTATACACTTGTTTAGGTCTTTAAAATTAAAATATTAGTGTTATTTTATTATCATCCACATTTGCTATTTTCTGTCCATTGACACTTTTCTAAAGGTTGTTTTAAAGAACACATCGATTCATTTGGGAGAACACTTTTTTTTTTTCCTGATTAACTTTACAAATATTCCTTGATGGCTACAGTCAAGGAATGTCTTGACACATTATAGAAAGTTACTCCATTGATTTTCTTTTTCCAGCCAGTTAAGAAAGAATTACTTTATCTAAGTTCTAGTAAGTTATTACAAGAAATAAGCTCATTTCTTCTATTGGCTTATAGTTCTTGATGTAATTATTGCAGCTTTCCTTTTAATATTAATTATTTCTTTACATTTATTAAAAAGAAATATATGATAACTGGGAGCACAAAGCAGCCAATCATTGTAGTTATCCCTTCAGCTTTTTTATTAATTTAAAGTTATTATAAATAAAATATATCAAAATACAGATATAGAAATAAGTAGAAAATAAGTATCATACGTGATTACCCACCAAGAGAATACTACTGCTAGTATTTCAATGTTTGCCTTACAGTAGCCTTTCTACATTTCTAATAACATATGTACACACATTTGCACACCAAACACAGAGAACATAATTTTCTCAGGTCATGAGCAAAAGAAAAGGCCAAAACCTCCAGCTTTCATTTTTTTTTTTTTTTTAACCTAATTATTTAGATACTCCATTGCCACTCCATCCATCTCAAAAGGCTGTTGGGCACTTTTGGGGAGCAAGTTTATTCTATATCTTATCATTACATGGACTCCCCTAAGGAAGAAAGACGTATTTGCCTTTTGTGATCAAGCACAAGTTTTGAATAAACTCATCTACCAATTTCATGACCCCCTCCCCAATGATGCAATCTGCAGATAAATGGAGCTGGATAGTGGGGGTGTGGTGTAGGGTTTGTCAGTTCATTCTCTTCGTCATCTCAAATCCAGACTCTCAGAACATCTTATTTATGTGGTAGCATATACTACCTTTTCATATAGACCCTGAAGTTTATCTTGCAACCTTGTAAGGATTAAACATTTCAATTTTTTAAAATCAGGTTTTTGTAGCACAAAAGCGTTTTTCCTTAACAATAGCAAAAAAATTCCAAAACTTACTAAGAAATTAAATGTCATGAATTAGCTTACTTTGCACAAGTATATCATAATTTATTGACCTTTCTCTGCAACATTTTGGCATCAACTCTCAGTTTTCTTAATATAGAAAAAATGTGAATAGAATTAGATAACCAGTAACTGCACTTTAAAATATATTTCAAACCATTATCCCTGGACTTAGTCTTCATATATGTCAAATATTTTAATTTATGAAAGATCATCTGCATATGGCCTTTTTGTAACATGTTTTTATGAGCTAACTATGAATCATGAAAATATCTCTGGCAAACTTTAAAATAGCTACCTGTCAGTCATATAAATGCAGATTATAAATACATATGATATTGGTCATTTGAAATTAGGCTTGCATCCATCCTGCACCATTTAGG
This sequence comes from Carlito syrichta, assembly GCF_000164805.1. Classification (NCBI taxonomy): domain Eukaryota; kingdom Metazoa; phylum Chordata; class Mammalia; order Primates; family Tarsiidae; genus Carlito; species Carlito syrichta. Next base: position 18,501 of record NW_007255355.1, on the reverse strand, counting down.
TATTTTATTATTACTTATAGTTTTAAACCAGTTTTGCTATCTTTTATTTAAGTAAACTTTTATAAAAGAAAATTTTGTGTGTACTTTCTGTAATAATTATCATGTTTCACTCTATGAGGCCAACGCTTAAAAAAACTTGCTAAAACATTCTGAAGTTATGCAAATGTACATACACTTTAAACCTGTTGACTAAAATAAAATGTATTCCTTATAAAAAGGGAGAAAATAATCAGTCTGAAGATACATAAGTAATATAGTGTCTCACCAGCAAACGGTTCACAAAAACACTGATATATGTTCTTGTGATTTAGACATAGTTACACTTTACTATGCTGCTAGATTTTTGAAAAATGCATAATTTGTGACAGTTTTTAAATATAATTACATATAATAAACTCTCAAACTTTAAAGCATAATGAGAACATATATAGTAATACATAGTTTACTCTGTAAGCAACACATTAATCTTATTTTCAGATGTCAAATATTTGCTACAGTTTTTTTACTTATTGAAAATCTGAGAATGTGTCATTTTAATGATTCTAGTTTAACTAAACCTAAGTATTCATTTTGATTCTAGTAATTTGATCCATCCCCTGAACGATTTCTTCTGGGAAGCAATAAAATCTTTCACTGGTCTTCCTTGAAGCCTTTGTTAAAGTTCCATCTTAGTTTTCCAAATGAATAAAAGTGAGCCGTCTTCATATGTACTAGTCTTTACAAGACCCTAGACACACTTCAAAAGGTGGAAACTAATCAAATCAGGACACCAGTTGTGTTATTACATTTAGTAAACATACTTTAAGGTGGTTGGATTTACTTTATTTTCTAAGCAATATTTAGTTCTCTATCAGGACATATTTAAGAGTCAGATGTGCTGTGTTGTGTGAGAAGCATTTTCTTAATGGGCACTTGCTCACGAAGCTATGCAACTGCTCTGGTTGCCTTAGAGACAGCAGGTCAATGGATAAGTGAATAGGTAGTCTTAAATAGCAAATCAATGAATAATCCATTTTTGTGACCTCTGACTCTGTCAGAAGAAGTGCCTGTTTCTCAATAAGTCAATGAATATATTTATTTGTATATATTTTATAAAAAAGGAAACATATGCTCAGGAGGTGCTTTAATATACTTGGATGAATAATTCAATATTAATATAATTTTTGTCAATAAAATAGTTCAGAGCTATATTTAATACATTTGGTAAATTTCAGGCAAAATCAACTGATTTTATTAGTTTATTAGGCTTACCTTTCAAATCATAAATAAACGCCTTTGCCTTTATCACGGAGAACAAACATTTTCTTCAAACTGACATTTCAGTGAAAAAGAACAAACAAATGTATTTCCATTCTGTTATTAGAATTTAAATAATAATTTATAAACTAAAAGAACACATACACAAAACTCCTGAAACCCATATCTATTTATTCATCTATGTATATTTTCTATCAATGGATAAAGAGAACATCCTTGAGTAACATTTGCTAAAGTTTACAAAGATACCATATACTTTATTAAATATAAAATAAAAGAAGCAGTATTACATTAAGAGTCTTAGGAAATTATGTAAAATATGCTTACAGTTGCACCTCAATTTATTATGGGGTTAAGTTTTGATAAACTCATTTTAGGTTTAAAATATCATAAGGTGAAAATGCCTCCCATTCATCAAGCTTAGCCTAGTCTACCTTAAATGTTCCCAGAACACTTACATTAGTCTACAGTTGAACAAAATCACCTGACATAAAGTCTATTTCATAATACAGTGTTGAATAGCTCATGTAATTTATTGAAAACTGTACTGAATGTGAAAAATAAAACGGTTGTATGAGTACTCGAAGTACAATTTCTATTCACTGTGTATCATTTTCACACTATCATACGAGGGGGAACCCCAAAACCAAAATTTATTTATTAAACATTGTGTATTTATTCTTACATGTCTAAATTTGTCACTTTCTAAGTACTCTCCGTTTGACGCAACACACCTATTGAGAGGCTTTTTCAATGGCTCTAAATGGTTTTTGAAATCATGATTTTTTTTTCTTTTTTCTTTTATTTTATTATAAGGATGTGGGGTACAATTCAGGGTTAGGTATACAAACGTTGATCATGCAGTTACCCTTGTTGATGAGGTGGGCCCCTCCCTCCTCTAGCAGTTTCCCTCTACTGCTAATCCCACCCCCCTTCCCTGACAGTTTCCCAAAACTACCAGAAATCATGAATTTTAATGCTTCTGTCGCTTTTTGTTTCACCTCTTCCACATTGAGGACGGTGTTCATCCTGGGAGGGGGCGGGGATAGGTTCTGGGGGGGGTCGCTTGGCAAGATCAGGTTAACAGGGAGGGTTGGACATGGGAATCATGTTGTTTTTGGTCAAAAACTGCAGAACACTCAGCGTGGTGTGGGCAAGTGAGCTCCTAAATCACTTATCATGAAATGGGCACATGCGTTGAAAGAATCTCAAAGCAAAACAAAAATTCACTGAAGCCCAAAGCAGTCCCTCAGAAAGCTAACTTGTACACTGATGCTGATGGGTTTCTAAAACATTTACACGGTAGGAGAAGCCTGTACCACAAGGGGTTCACCCTCCAAAAAAGAATTCATTTTTTTGGGGGGGTCCCTCTCGTAAAGTTGAAAAGTCTTAAGTCAAAACATCTTAAGTTGGGAATCGTCTGTGGTCAATTTGCATGGCATAACCAATTCTATATTTGCCATAACCTGAAAATAATGTCAAAATTATGGTTTTATTTTCCTAATTTTTTTATTTAATGTGGCGTTTTGGAAGTAACTATAAATTTGTGGTTTTTATTAGAAGTTGAGAATCCAGGTTATAATCCACAATGTGTTACTCTTTCTTAGTTCATCAGGCAATTATTGTCTATGAAAAAATATATAATCGTTTTTTAAGAGTCTGCAATCTTTCTGGAAGAAACATTGTAAAAGAATGAAAAGTGGTAAAGTGAAATAAGATCAGGCCGCAGAGTATGTCTGAATGACAACCGAATTCTTTAGTTTCAGTTCTCACCTGTTCAAATGCAGCTTCACCTACAGGAGGACCAGAGGAGGAGGACCAGATCCTTAAGGTGACCTTTCTCAGTTAGGAAGGAGAGCACTGTATCTTCTCCCCGTGAATTTTCTTTTTAGAATCTATTTGGAAAAAGAACTTTTGAAGGAAAGATAATTTGGAATTAATCAGTGAAAACTAAAAAGGATGAAAAGGGGATGTTTTAGAAGTATACATTTTTAAAGGTAAGAAGAAATTGACAAGAAGTTAAATAAAAAAGACAGATGATTTATTTGATAATCTTTCTGGCTCAGAGATCCTATAATTTTGATTTATGAATAAGAAGGAATGAATCCTAAATAACTAATGGTATAATTTACCAAGTTTCTTGATGTATTTATGTATGTAAGTGTGTATGTGAATTCTAATTTGAAGTGTAGGATTTTGGTCTCAACTTTTGTTAAGGTGGAAAGCTCCATTATTTTCTAGTATTAGTAGAGCCTCAAATAATACTAATGAGAAACACTAGAACCAATATTTACCCTGGGTGTTCACAAATATTTGTGAGGATACCACCTGTCATAAAATGGTCTCCACTCTGTACTTGAGTGTACATTCAACTTGCTTTCTTTCATGTTCCTTGGATTGAGAATTCAAGTCTCTTAAAGGATAGTTGGACATTTCTTAAGCGTTATGTAAATTAAAGATGGGGTTTGACAGATATTTAAGCCAAATCCCTATTCTTTCAAACTTCTTTTCTAGGGACTAGATAAACAATGATAATTTTTGATGTCTAATTTGCAAAAATCCAATGTTTGTGATTCTTGATGCTTAAATATGTTTCTGGACTTCTTGGAAGAATATTAAAAAGGATACAATGGCTTTCCAGGAATAGTCATAATATGACATAAATTGTCAGAAAAAAGGAAAATAAGAATTATTGTACAGTAGGGTTGCTAGTAAATTAAGAACGATTTAGTTTTCTGTACTTTATTTGTTATATTTTTCTTATTATCCTTTCATTATTTTAAGTGATGTACTTTTCTATGAAGAAAGAAAGTTTGTTATATAACTGAAAATCTCCTTTACTACATTTTGGATTTTAGAAACACTAAGAATTGCAAAAGATTGAAATAACAAGGATGAACATATTCTACTCATAATGAGAAAGATTCTACATCATTTTCTGTATACTCTTTTAATACACGTTTAACCAAAACAGGGTTCTTCACTGTATCTTGTTTCAAGTTTGCTTCTTTTTAAAAAAAAATTCTGCATTAAATTATTTCTTCTTTCACTCTTCTAAAAAATAGCACGAACTCTCAACTAAAAAGTATTCATTCTTGCCTTTTAGAAAGATTCAATACATGTAGTTGAAGTCAATAAAAGAAATAAATAATGGTTTAATCATGTGGATTAAGGAACAGGGTTTACCTGGGGTCATTGTACTGACTTGGTTACCAGATGGGAGCCTATTTTTTTTATTTCTAAGTTTTAGATATTAATCTGGAAGGTGAGAATGATATGTGTATCTCTTATTTTAACGTGAGTGAATACTTGTGCATGTTTGAGAGTGTTTGAGAGCGTGTGTCCGTACACATATGTAGAGGCAATTGTCAGAAAGTGCATGTGAAGTGCTCTGTTTTTCTACTAGCAGATGATTTATCAACCCTAGCTACAGTTATTAAGTAAGTTACTCCTATCTGGGGAGATTCATTCAATTCATATACTACTCTGTTGGACCTATACTGCTGTATTATGAAAAGAGTTCAATATGAGTAAACTTTGATTATTGATACATGAAAAAAAATCCTACATAATAATTGATATGTATATTGATTTCTCTTTTTAATTTAATGATTTCCAGTCAGTTTCTTGGTTATTGTTGAAAATTACCCTGGCTCCCCTCTAGAAAAAACATAACTTCTTCACTGAGAGATTCATTCCAGATTTCTCTCTGTCCCCCAACCCTACTCTTGTCTAAACAACTAGCTATATTCTGTTCCCCAAACAGACTTGCAGTTATAAGTGTATTTTCAGAGTGTTCTGGGTCTGCAGAAATAAATTTTGCATTTTCTAACCATCACCTGGGAACTATAAACCACACTGTGAGATCTAGGGTAGGCATTAATTACTGCCTTAAATCTCCTTCTTTAGGGGGACTATATGGAGGATATTTAGCACTTAGCTAAAAAGTAAAAACATATCTTGGGAAATGCTCTCTTCTAGAGTCAAGGCACGTGTGTTTTGTTTGGCAATCTTTATATACTTTTCCCTAGCAGATCAGTTTTTATCCTTTAAAGCTCTTTAGAATAACATATGGATGCACATTATAGTAGTATAAAGTATTAGAGGGTTCTAGTTTGTGTAGTTAAAAGAAATTTAACTCTGTAACAAGTGGCTTCTTATTATTGCTGATCATTTTAACTTCTCATTAGAATTGGCCAAAAAGTGACAGATGCTAGACTATTAAACAGCCTAAAGCAAAGGCAAACAGAATAGGTTTTGATTATTGGGGTTTTTCTTACTGATAACTTCTCATATGTTAAGACATTTTATTTCTAGCTATGTAATTGCAATTTCCTTTCCCTCATCATGATATAGCCCAATCACTTACACTATTTTACCAAGAAGTGGTTAAACATCAGAATCTTGACAGTTCTGGGGACAAGTCCATTTTTAGATTTCTGGTTTGTTCCCCATAGACCTCAGTTTCTTCAGTTTTGAAATGGAGATAGCAATGATCAATTAAGTATATAGCCAGATGTACACTTGAATTATTTAGCATAGTTTCACAAACAGGTTATTAATAAATAATATATATTACATTGATAATAATTATGATGATGGAAATAGTCTAAAAACAGGAATAAAACAAACAAAAGTAAAGAATTATAGTGTTAAGAATCCCATTCACCTGTCTTTAATATAGACAGTGGACTTAAATAATGATTAGTCATTATCTATGTAAGAAGGGGGAAATAAAAGTTTTATTTTCGCTTTCTCATTTACAACTCAGATTGATTGAGTTCTAAAAGGAGAAAATGTGAGCAATATTCTATTATTTCCTACTTCATAGGTCAAAATTGGATTTTAAAGTGGAATATCTTCTTTCCTTTAGTAAGCTCTCCACTGTTGGTCCCAGGTTCACTTTATAAGCCTGTATAAATGATCATTGTTCTTATTTCAGAGGGAAGAAATACTTATAGTAATCAGCTTTCAGATCTTTTTAGGATTTTTCTCTGATCTTTTCACTAGTTCAGTAGTGTTGACAATTAAATCATGAAGCATTACTGTTGCTGAAAAAGAGGTGAGTAGATGTGGTGGAAGCAGTTTTCCTGATCATTCAAAGGCAATTTAATTAGCCGATCAACAGCTCTCAAAAGTCAAAGCTAGTTAATTGGGCTAGGGGCAGTGTAAATTGACTTCCTTGACAAGTGTGCCTATTTGGAGAATGACTTTAATACCTCTGATCATCATAGGTACCTTGTAAGACAGGGCAACACTGAAATTTCATGGGGATGAAAATAATTCCTCTGGTTTAATTGTACACCTGTTCAGTTTCATGTCTCATTTCTAGTCTTTTGTGTACTAAATAGCTAAATACATAGGGATTTTGTATGCCTAAGATACAAAATTTTTAAAAATCTGAAAAAATTTCTGTCATTTGTGGAATAGAATTATTCTGACTTGTCATAGGACAATGTAAGAGCCCTATTGTGATAGTTGATTTTATGTTCTTTAGGAGAAAGTAGTTACAATGTCCTAACAACTGTTGAATTAAATAACCTTTGTTCCCTTTTCAGCATCTCTAAGCAATAGGATAAAACAAAAGTGCATTTGCTTTTCCTGCTTTGATGAGTTAAAGGAATGTTGATATTTATGTATTTCTGTCTTTAAACAATGCTACTACATGGCTCTTTGGAACAGAATAAAATATGAAAAAGAAAAAAACAAAAACACTATCAACAAAATATTAATAAGGTCATCTTAATCCTCCAAGGGGAGAAAAAAATATAGAACTGGATTAGTAACCAGTTACAGATCAAGTATTCTGGGGACAGCAATAAACAACTTTATCTCAACTAACACAATTAAACAGAATACCTGTTTTGAATATCATAAAGAAAAACTTTAAAAGTAGCATACTATAGCAACCTCTAAGAATAATGATCAGTTTCTAAATCAGACCAGGTTAATATAGCTAAAACTCAGTCATAAATATTTTCTTCATACATGAATGTGTTTTTGTAATAATTGCTACAAGGTCTATTATAATATTTGCATATGCTCATTGATAACTATAAAGAAAAAATTAACAATTAGTTCATTACATAAAGTAAGTATTCATTGAAAATATACTATATGAATAAAACTGGTAAATGATAGAAATTTTAAGATGACAAAGATGTGATACACCTACTTAGAGACTCACCTCTGCATTGCATGAAATGTAAGCATAGAAAATATAGTAAAACATAAAAACTTACATGCATGTAAAAAAAAGTGATATGGGAAGCTCAAGGGGAAGCAACTCATTCTGCTCTTCAATAATGCTTGATATCATTTCTTATTCTGGTGCTTTGACTTGACAGGATCTGAAATGCTGACCACATGGACCAGTTGATTAAATAATTTACTAGAAATCTGGTGTTGTTATATAAGGCAGATTAATTTTATCTAAAAAAAGAACATAGATTGCTGCATTTCAAATCTCTCCTACTTTATTTACATTGACATTATAATTTGGGAAAAGTTAACAGGTGTATTTTATAAATATCTTCTTAACAATTTTAAAAACATGAATAGATTTATGTATTTTAGAGAATGCAAATTGTTTCATAGGAGAATCTAAATGTATAAGACACATTGTATTAGGTACTCTGTCTTTATATATGTGCATATTTATCAATATTTCCGTGGCCAGTTAATGGAGTTGTTTAGAACATCATGCTAATAAGGTCAAAGTCATGGATGTGAGCTCCCTTTGCTTTGTTCCCTGGTTACAAATAGATTTTTCATTTCAGCTAGCCTTCTTGCAAATATCTGCATTTGATCACACAAAAAAGTACTTTAAGTAAATCAATGCAAATTCATCAGCCATACTTACACCTGGCATTGGTTAAATCACCCAGACAAACTTGTTTGCAAGCAAAATGGGATGAAAATAATGTCCTAAAAATGATGAGTGTGATTTTTCTTTTCAAATCAGTTTGTAAACCATTTGAGGAAAGGGTGGTATATTATATTCTCCATGTTTCCAGTACCTACTAATGTAAGATTATGCATACCTATAGTTTGTATACACACCTACTTTTTTTTGCTATTGGAAGAATGCTATAATACAGCATAAATACATCCACTGCAAATAAACTGAAATAAATAGTGATCATTTTAAACCTACATATTTTGAGAGTACATATCCAAACTCATTTAAGTAAATTTAAATACCAAAGTAATCCGTTCGAAGAAATATAGTTGATTGAAAATTTAAATAATATGGGACTCAAAAAGAGAGAAAAAGACAATCGATTTCTTTTGAAATATGACTTGAACTATATACTTTCCACTAAAGTGAAATTTTATATTGTTTTATTTTATCAGTGTGACTTGTGTGTGTATATGCGTGTGTAAATATAGAAGTATACAAATCTTAATTCACACATTCCTATCTTTTTTATTAAAGTCACACTGTACAATAGAAAAAGCAAAGTTTGATGATTTAATTTATACTTGTTTTCTTCTTTTCTCTCTCTGACTTTTTAAAAATGTGTTCGTTTGTTAGAATGCTTTGCTTCCTGTCTCTATTTTCCCCTCTTTAAACTGAAGATAATAATATGAATATATCTCAATAAAATGGAATCATGTTCTACTCATATAAAAAAACATGCTAATGTCCTAGCTCTATCCTAAGACTTTTTGTGCTGAACAAATTGTTGTGTTTTCTAACTTCAAACTATCACTTTACACTAGTTCTTCTTATCTCTAAAATGTTTTTCAAGACACTTTTGTTTACAAAATTAACAAAAAATTTATCTGGCCATGTGCTCCCTAGTTGTCTGCCTCTGTTATCACTCTTTCACTTTATACTTTTACTTTCTGAAAAAGTGATTTATTTATTCTTACATTCTTTATTTATATTTACATAAGTTGAGTTCCTCTCCCACTACTCTTTTTAAAATGTCACTTCCTATGATCACCAACAATCTTCTATTTGACACAGTTAGTTAAAGGAATTACTTTTGCCTATCACAGTCAACCATCACTGAAAGCATCTTGCCTCTAGAAATCTCTCTGCTTTCAATGAGACTATACTGTCTTCAGTTCTTTATGAATGCTCTTTCCCATCTTCTTCTGATACCTTGACACTCCTCAGTACACTTTTGCTGCATACTACACCCTTTTGGTACACAATTTTTTCATTCTTATGGCTTCTCAAGATAGGCTTGAGACTAACTATTTCAACTCGATCCTAGACTTAACTCCTAAACTGCCGACATGTGTACAAACGACTTACTGGACATTTCTACGTGGATCTATAACAGGCAACATAAATCTTTAAAGTATGCTCTTTTTTAAAAAAAAAAAAGCTCATCTACATCGAGAACATTATTATTCTTAGTCATTATAGAATCTACCTACTCTGTTATAACTTGATTATTTAATTAATCACAGTCTTTTGGTATTACCTAAAAAATAACAATTGTAATTAATGCCTATTTCTATTATCAATAACTTGTTTAAATACACACTGATTTTTTACTCATAGACAATATCCAATCTCCGTCTTTGCAATATTGTCCATTCTTACGAGACCTTCTTTCATAGTGTAGCTGGGAGATCTTCCCCAAACCAAATAGTTCACTCTGCAACTATTCATCTTGGTAAGGGATCTCTCTGTACAGTCTCCAAACAAACTCCACTTTCAGATAAAGTATTTTTTTCTTATTTTTTTTAACAATCTGCCTCAGATAAATTAAAGACTGTAGGTATTAGATACAAAGTGATGGATCAACTTGCTGTTAACATACTATCAACTGTATTTGAAATGTCAATGTGATAACTGTCTTCTATGTAAGTATGTAACTGCCTTTAAGAATATGGAAACATACTAGCTTATTGTGAATCTTAACTTAGTCCCTTTATGACTTTGAAGAGGGTTACTTAATATCTGTGTCTTAATGTCCTCATTTGTTTTTGAAAAAATGGTGTAAAAACTGTACCTATTTTGTTTGGGCCATATTGATAATTAAATATGTGAAACTCTTGTTGCTCTTTTAATATCTGGAACATTGCCTCAAAATACTAATTAGTATTTTTCTAAGGGTATGTTTTAAAGAATAGCTGAGGTTTTTATATTTTTTGTTTTGTTTTATTTTTCCTGGAGGAGCCTCAGACCTTGAATGTATACATACATTTGATGAACTTGAGTAAAATAATCCCCAAGCATCTTGTCACACTTGATATCACTAAGTTGTCCTTTCCTACCTTGCCTGACCACTCCAAAATAAGTGTCATAAATATACTTAGCTAACTCTGTATGGTGGAGGACATGACGGTAGCCTGTCTTCAATAGTTTGAAGTAACTAGACTCTGCTCTTTGGCCTACAACTCTTATTACCATCCTACACCAGTGCTGCTGCTAGTACATGATCAAGAATCTGAAGCATTTTCTGCTCACGTGTGAACAAACCAGCTCTTTGAAGATTTAATTTTCAGCAAAATTCACAGCTTTATTTGCTTTCAGAATTCACTATCTTTTGCCAGGACTAGATTTGAAGAAGAAGAAGAAACTATTTCTAATAGTGTTTATTAAGTCTAGGTATCTGAGTAAAGGGCTGTCTATACACAGAATAAGAGATCAATATTACTTTCCCCTGGACCAGAAAGTATTTGTGTAATATCAAACTAATATCCTTTTTAAAATTTATATTTGCTTCTATTATCTTAGAGCAAAGCTCAACTATCTTAGAATAGAATGTGTCATTTATGATGTATCTTGTCTATGTTTTAAAAATCATTTTCAATCTTCTCATATGTACCCTGTGTTCTATATATAACAAATATTTGAGAATTCTATAGTGTGCTATGGATTTTCTTATTGTATGACTTATTTCAATTGCCTGTGTCATCTTTTCCTATCTCCTCCCTCTACTTCAATTTATTAAAAAGAACCTGTTTATCATTCAAATTATAGATTGAAATTCACCTCCTCTGACAAAATAAGTGTCTGTGATCCTAGGTAAAGATCCACATAGAAAGAAACCTCCCAAGCAAAACTAAGTACTATATTTCTATTGCCTTAACTTGGTTTGTACTTCTGTTATAGTAAAACTGATGATTTACATTCATCTGACTCCTTTACTTGATTGAAACTTACTTTAGGCCAAAGACTTTGGTTAGTTTAATGTTTTGTCTATGTTTTGTTATACATAGAGTCAACAAAGTAGGACATGAAATGTTGCTAATGAGTATATAAACTTGGATTTTTATTTTCCATCGTAGAGAAAAAAATTATTGAGAAAATCAGAAGACTACAAATATGAAATGTTGGGTACAATTATATATACATGATTGAATTATTTATTAGAGAATATTGTTAGATAAATCTTCACAGCTTGTGCATGTTTTCTGTACATAATTTCTTTCATATTTCTTTGTATCTCATGAGACAATGACTGTCTTTATTTTGACCTATAATTATATTAATTTTTTCTACAGTAAACACCATTGGAAGATAGAAATAGTATTTCCTAGTAAGACAAAAGTCAAATTTGTTTACTGTCCAGTATAATAAATATAATGTCTCCTTTTGCTGCAGAAGTAAGAAAGGTTTACTGCCCACTATAAAGTATTTGGTTTCCCTTATCACAGGCTTCTCATCGATAGCATAACTCATTATGTATTCAGATGTTTCTTGGCTCACTTTTTAATGCACCGTTAAAATATAAAATATAAATCCAAATAAAAATTAATCCAAATTAAAATGTGTTTAATTTTATATTAATAAAAATAATACTATAAGATTGAAATAATTTTCTGAAATAGGCAAAATCCACACTCAGTTTTCCTAACCCCTGTCTTCACTGCTAGTACCCAGACAGTGGCTGCCACTGTTCATATTTATCATTTGAATGTCTGTTTCTTAAGCTGAAGTAATTATTTTCATTTTATAAATAAGAAAATTCAGTCAAGAAATGGAACTAATATGCCGGAGATGAAAGAATTCATGCAAGTAAGTAAATAACAGAAGCCAGGATTATTGGACACTGAAATTCACCAAAATAAAATTTCAAGAATTCCATCTTTAGCTGACACCTTAGCTCTTTTGCAATTTCAATTCCTGCTTTTTTTTTGTCAGTTTTTACTCCCTTTTACTTCAAATTTAGCCATTGTGACCGATTTCCTCTGCTGGATAGATTTTTTTTTCTCTTGGTTTTTCTTAGATTCTCTTTTTTCCCCCCCACTTCTGTGGTCTAATGTATATTTCAAATATATATATTTTTTGCGATATAATACATCTACAACCTATAGAGAATTACAACCTATAGAGTTGTTATTTATATTTGTTCAGCATAAATAACATTTTAAAATTAGACATTTTCTATACAATATCTGGTTAGCAACTTTTCTCAAAGGTTAAATCTGGCGACACTGAATTCATGTTCTTATGTGATGACAGTCAGCGCCCTTTACATAGTGCACTCCGAAGTTTGCTACAGGCTCAATTACTTCCTTTGTGTCAGGTCTGGCTGCTTCCTCATTTATAGTATAGTCAGAAATCATCAGCATTTGAATTTGTGAAGCCTGATTTATATAGCATTGGTTTACTGTGTAGACAGCAAGGAATTATTGCCCATGCCGAAAAATTATTAAGGCCCATGAAGTCATTTCATTTCAGAGCTTTCTGATGCCAACAGAATAAAAGTCTCACTTGAAAATGTGCTAAGTGGTAAGAATTGCTCACTATTGTGAAAGAAGTGACTGTTTAGCAGTTTCAGTGATTTTTTTGGAGAAATTTTATGGGATTTTAATATTATCCATCAAGCACTTACCTCAATAAATTTATTGTATCCTCTAGGATTTGCCAAATTTAAAATTTGACCAGTCACTTCTCTTTTAAGTAAGTTTTGATGTCTGATCGTAGGCTTTGCCTCAAAGAAGTAACATTCATGTTTGGATGACAAATCACATTAAAACCAAGAACTCCCTAGGGAAGTTTATAGCAACATCATTAATTTTCCTCTGTAGTATACCCTGTATACCTTACAGCACATTCAAAGCATGCACAACGACTTCCTTAGGTTGCTACTAAACAAAGAAGAATTTGAAGTGTATTTGCATGAAATCATTGTAATTAAATTAAATCTAGTACAAATATAGTTTTAAATTTTTCTTATATATGATTAATTGAAAATGATCTCTTTCTTCATTATTACATTAAAATAAGTTATCCACACTTGAGTTTTTCCATTATTTTAAAAAAAGAAAGATCACAGAAGTATTTAACTGTAATAAAGTATTAAGGCTCTAAATTTTTTATTCTTTAACAAAAAAATCTATAAACAAGTATTCTTCATTGTATATCACAACTTGTCTACTTTAAAATGTTCTATATACATTACTAACCTTTTTTCTGAAATAAAAAGAGAAAATAGAATGTTTTCATGATAAGTATTTCCTACTCCACAAGGATTCAACAAGTTTAATATTGAAATATTAATATCTCCCAATTCATTTTGAACGATATCACTGTACCACAGGACGTTTTGGTAGTATGTGTTATGATTTAGTTCCCATGTCGGTTATAGCATGCGACGAGGGCAAAGATGTTGGAATCAATTTGATCTGAATTTAGTATTCTGTCTATACCCATCCTGTGAGTTTGATCCTTTACTAGTTATTTCATTTATCTTGCGTCTGTTCTTTCCTCTCATTCCATTTAATAAGTAAGTGATTACTTTTACCTTGAAGGATCTTAGCCAAGAGGAATAGAGATTATGTATACAAATAAGGAGTTCATTGTCAAAAACATACCAAACACTCAACAATTGATTTTTTAAACTTTTTTTTATTATAAAGATGTGGGGTACAATTCAGGGTTAGGTATACAACCATTGATTATGCAGGTACCCTTGTTGATGAGGTAGTTCCTCCCTCCCCTAGCAGTTTCACTCAACTGCCAATCCCACTCCCTGTCCCCCTGACAGTTTCCTACTACTGCCAATCCACAGAAGGAGTTTTCAACAAATGTTTTTTTAACTTTTAATTTTTATTTTAAAATTGTGAGGTACAATTCAGGGTTAGGTATACAAATATTCATTGTGCAAGTACCTTTGTTGATGAGGTGTGTACCCCTCTTCCCAAGGCAGACTTTGACTACTGCCAATCCCACCTTCCCACTCCCCTACCCCCCCACCAGCAGTTTCCTGCTACTGTCAATCCTTTTCTTATAGTATTACAGTAGTTATTCAAGGTCCACTTATGAGTGAGAACATTGATACTCAGTTCTTTGTTTCTGTGAAAGATCACTCAGTATTATAGACTCTAACTCCACCCAGGTTGCTGCAAAGTTCATGATTTTGTTCTTCTTTATGGCTGTGTAATAACAATCGATTATTAATTCTGTTTCTCACTTGCATTCATTAAAATACAGTAGTCCCTCCTTATCCATACTTTCTTCCCCAGTTTCAGTTACTTGCATTATAAAGATGTGGGGTCTACCGTAGTCTGAAAATATTAAATGGAAAAATTCAAGCAATTAGAAACTCATAAGTTTTAAATTGCACACCATTCTGAGTAGCATAATAAAATCTCACACCTGTCTGTCCCATCCTGCCTGAGATGTGAATCATTCTTTTATTCAGCATATTCACATTGTCTACACTACCTGTCCATTAGTCACTTAGTAGCCTCTAGGTTACCCAATTTTTAAAAATAACATATACAGTGTTCAGAACTATTTGTAGTTTCAGGTATCCACTGAGGGTCTTAGGATATGTCATCCATGAATAAGGAGGGGTCTACTCTATCAAATAAAATTATTTAAGAAAAAAAAGCCATGTTATTAATTAAGTTATTTAGAACATGCTTGGTTACCTACAGATAATACTGATGTATTTAATTTGAAAAATTGTTATGACAAAGGCATCATAAAATTTCTAGTCTATGGCAAATATATGGAGACAAACATTACACTTTTCTGCAGCGCTTCCTTGCAAATGCCACAGAAGTAAAAGAGAAGTAAATGAATCTGAAGAATCAAAGATAAGACTGAGAAAACACTTGGAGAGAGAAGGTAGTTGAAAGCAGGGAGAAGAGCAGTATCAAACCAAGGCAAAGGCAAGCCTAGTGATGCAGCCCCACAATGGGCTTCGGAAGCATTCCATTGCCCCTGGAATATCACTGCCTGCCTCTCCACCATTGCAGGGATGACCTAATAACACATTACTAGGTTTGGCTGGGGAGTGACGTGCAAATGGCAACAGATACAGATTGACATACTGGTTCCTAAGTATTTCAGTCCCTTAACTAATACCTTTTGAACATGAAGTGCTCAGGCTAAGGAAGTGTCTGGGTCTCATGTACCAAAAGTCACTGGATGCAGGACTACTTAGTGAGAGGAAGGTGAATGAAGGAGAAAGGATCCAGCTGGTCTCAAGACCTGAGAGCTCTTTGCCTTGAGGCATGCACCTCACTCCCCATAAGTCAAAAAGAAAGTGAGCTTACAGGCACAAACAATAAGATAGCTAAAGAACTTAAAAGAGAGAGAGAGAGGGAGAGGGAGAGAGAGAGCAATACACAAAACTATAGTAGAAGAGACAGATCAAGTATTTAAAAACAGAACAGACTCTTTGTGAAGAAATGTCAGTAGGAGACGGGCCAAGATGGCGATGGCATAGGTGAACTGGTGAGATTCTCTGAACGGACCAAGACTGCATACTGCTGAATAGACAGACTGTAAAGCAGAGGGAAAAGTGAACAAAGCCAGAAAACCCTCATAAGGAAGAACAGGTCATTGCAGAAGAGAAATAAAAGCAACCCCACCTTCCCTCAAAAACAGAATTGAAGAGGGGGAGGGAAAGGGGGAGAGGGAGAAAAATCTACAGAAATGAAGAAAAACCAAAAGAAGAGTATGGGTCTCTCCCAGACGCCTGGGAGAGCAGACACTGAGAAAACTGACTTTGGAATGCAAACAATGAAAAGTCCCCAGAATGAAGGGTCTCAAACTGCAAATGTAGATATCAAAACAATAATGGAGAGATTAAAAAGTATTGAGGAGACACAAGAAGAAACTAGGAAGGAGCTGATATCTGAGATAACAGTAATAAAGAATACTGTGAATGAAATAAATAACAAATTGATAAGCATGGAAAGCAGAATTACCCAAGCAGAAGAAAGAATCTCAGAGCTTGAGGACCAAAATATAGAAATAACCCAAACTCTTAAAAACACAGAAAATAAGCTAAAAAAGACAGAACAAAACCTTCAAGACATGAGTGACTACCTCAAGAGGCCTAACCTAAGAATAATCGGACTCCCTGAGGCAGAAAGAGAAACAGAGACCACATTGGAACAAACTTTCCACGAGATCATTCAAGAAAATTTCCCTCATCTAATCAGTGATACAAAAATTCAAACACAAGAGATTCAGAGAACCCCCGCAAGACAACAAATGAGAAGACCAACTCCTAGACACATAATAATTCGCCTAAATAAAGTAGGCACAAAAGAAAAAATCCTAAAGGCAGCAAGAGAAAAAGGCCAGATCACCCACCATGGAAGACCAATCAGAATAGCAGCAGATTTATCTGCAGAAACCCTGCAGGCTAGGAGAGCTTGGAGCCCTATCTTCAAAGTCCTAAAGGATAAACAATTTCAACCAAGAATAACCTACCCAGCCAAGCTAAGCTTCATCAGTGAGGGAGAATTAAAATCTTTCCCAGATATCCAATCCCTAAGAACTTATGCAGCCACAAAACCATCTCTACATGAAACACTTAAGAAAGTACTAAACACAGAAGAAAAGGAAAAAAGAACAACGTTCTTCACAAGAGTACAGGGAAAAGAATAAAATATACACGAACCAACCCCAAAAGCAAAAGAAAGACAAAAAAAAAGAAAAAACCAAGTGGAAGAACAATAACTCAATAAGAACTCCATGATAGGGATGAACTCTCACATTTCAATAATTAGTCTGAATGTGAATGGACTAAACGCACCACTGAAAAGACATAGAATGACAAAATGGATAAAATATCACCAGGCAACAATATACTGCCTTCAGAGACCCATCTCACTAGAAGGACATACACAGACTCAAAGTAAGAGGATGGGAAACAAATTTTCCAGGCGAATGGAACAAAGAAGGGAGGAGACGCGATCCTATTTCAGACAAACTACCATTTAAGCTATCAAAAATTAAAAAAGATACAGAGGGCCACTACATAATGATAAAAGGTTCACTCCATCAACAAGAAATATCTATCCTAAACATATATGCACCCAACATAGGCGCACCAACATTCATAAAGCAACTTCTAGGAAAACTAAAGAAAGACATTGACTCTAACACCATAATAACTGGGGACTTTAATACACCACTCACAACCTTAGACAGATCATCAGGACAAAAAATCAGCAAGGAGATCCGGAACCTCAATGAGACTCTGGACCAAATGGACTTAATTGATACCTATAGAACACTCCATCCAAAGACCACAGAATACACATTCTACTCATCACCACATGGAACATATTCTAAGATCGACCACATAATTGGACACAAATCAAGTATAAGCAAATTTAAAAGGACTGAAATTCTGCCATGCACCTTTTCGGACCACAGTGGAATAAAAATAAACATTGACACCAACAAAGTCCCCCCAAAACCCACAAAGACATGGACACTAAACAGCATGATGCTAAATAACTCCTGGGTCAATGATGACATCAAAATAGACATCAAAAGATACCTGGAAACAAATGAAAATAAAGAAACATCTTACCAAAATCTCTGGGATGCCTTAAAAGCTGTAATAAGAGGGGAATTTATATCCCTACAAACACACATGAGGAAAATGGAAGGAACAGAAATTGACAACCTAACAAGCCACCTAAAGAAGCTGGAAAAGCAAGACCACAAAAACCCTAATTTCAGCAGAAGAATCCAGATCACCAAAATAAAAGCCCAAATCCAGGACATAGAAGACAAAAAGATAATACAAAAAATCACTGAAACAAAAAGCTGGTCTTCGAAAGGGTAAACAAGATGATGGTCCCCTAGCTAGACTGACCAAGAAAAAACGAGAAAAAAACCAAATAAGCATAATCAGAAACACAAAAGATGAAGTCACATCTGACCCTGAAGAAATACAAAGATCATTAGAGACTACTACGTACACTTGTATGGAAACAAACTTGAAAACCAGAAGGAAATGGAAGACTTTCTGACATCACACAACCTACCTAGGTTGGAACAAGAAGAAATTG
>NW_007255354.1:2133-3418 GCF_000164805.1 Carlito syrichta | reverse complement strand
TCTCTCCTCTTATGGGTGCCCCAGTTAATGTCCTTCCCTTTTGATGAAAGCCCTAGTGACTGACCTTCCTCTGTGTTGGGTGCCCCAGTGACTAGTACTCTTCTGTCATGGTTGTTACTTTGACTGCCCCTCCTCTGTGATGTGCTATCCTGTCACTGACCATCCTGTCTGACTATGCCTCTACTACTAATTTCTTCTCTATATTAGGTTCCTCAGTGAATAGATTTACTTCATGATTGCTGTCCCAGTGACTGAGTCTCTTTAATAATGGTTCCTCAGTGACTAGCCCTCCTCCCTAATAAGTTAATTGACTGTGATTACATAGTGATTTGTGACTCACTGACTGGTCCTCTTCCATAATGGTGACCCTAGTAACTGACCCTCCTCTGTGATAGATATCCTGATAACTGAGTCTCCTTAATAATGGGTGCCCCAAAGAAAAGCCCTCTTTTGTGATGGCTGTACCAATGACTGTCATTCCTGTATGGTTGGTCCTTCATTGACTGCCCTTCACCTATGATGGGTGTCCTAAAGTCTGACCCTCTTTCCTAATGGGTGTCCCAATGACTGACTTGCTTCTCTTATTGGTGTCACAGTGACAAACCCTCCTGTGTGTAGGTGTCCGAGTGATAAGCTCCCCTCTGTGAGGGGTTTCCAGATGACTGACCTTCCTCTGTGTTGGGTGCCCCAGTGACAGGCCTTCTGTGGTGTGTA
Organism: Carlito syrichta; assembly: GCF_000164805.1. Taxonomy (NCBI): domain Eukaryota; kingdom Metazoa; phylum Chordata; class Mammalia; order Primates; family Tarsiidae; genus Carlito; species Carlito syrichta. Next base: position 2,704 of record NW_007255354.1, on the reverse strand, counting down.
CCAAGTGACTGACCCCATCTGTGATAGCTGTCCCTGTAACAGGCCCTCTTCTCTTATTTGTACCTCAGTGATTTGCTTTCATCTGTAATGAGTGCTTCAGTTACTGGATCGTCTGTATGATCAGAACCCCAGTGATGGGATTTTCTCTGTAATGTGTGCCTCAGTGACTGTATCTTGTCCATGTTTGGTGCCTCAAAACTGACCCTCCTCTGTGATTGCTAATACAGTAACTGACTGTCCTCTGTAATTGGTGTCCAAGTGACAGGCGTTCATCTGTGATGGGTACCAATGTGACTAGCCATTTCCATGATGGGATTCCCTAGTGACTGGCCCTCCACTGTGAAGGCTTAACACAGTGAGAAGCCCTCAATTTTGATGAATCTCCAAGTCACTAATTTTTTTTGGCATGTGTGCCATTTTTGCTGACACCTTTCTGTGATGTATGCTCTAATTTCTGGGCTTCCTCCAATATAGTTTACCCAGTGACTCGTCCTTCTCTGTAATGTGTACTCTAGTGACTGGCCCTCCTCTGTGATGGGTGCCAAATTATTTGTGCTCCACTATATTGGGT
>NW_007255354.1:0-684 GCF_000164805.1 Carlito syrichta | reverse complement strand
CAGTGGCTGCAACTCCTTTTTGATGAGTTCTGCAGACAGTGATTCACTTCTATGATAGTTGTCCCATTGACTGGTCCTCAAATGTAATCAGTGTGACAGTGATGGTCGCCCCAGTGATTAAGCATCCTCTGTCATCAGGGACCCAGTGAGTGGCTCTTCTCTGTTATTGGTGACACAGTGAGTGTTCCTCCTTTGTGTTTGGTGTTATATGATTGGCCCTCCTTTGTGATAGTTGCCCCACTGACTTTCTCACCTCTGTGATGGCTGTCTCAGTGGCTTCCTCTCTTTTGTGAGGGGTTTCCCTGTGATTATAATTATTCTGTGATAATCCAGAGAATGGCACTCCTTCATAATTGTTGCCCCAGTAACTGGACCTACTTTGCCATAGAGTCACAGTGACTGGGCCTCCTCAGTAGTGCTAACCCCATGACTAGCCCACATGTATGATGGTTGTTAAAGTGAGAGACTCTCCTCCAAAATAGGTGCCCCCGTTACTGGATATCCTCTGTGATGGGTGCTGTTGTGACTAGCCTTCCTTGGTGTTCATGCCCAAGTGATTGGCCCTTTTCCATAATTCATGCCACAGCAATTTGCTCTCTTCTGTGATGAGAGAGACAGTGTCTAGCTGTCTTCTGTTATGGGTTCCCAAGAGACTGGTCTTCCTGTGTGATGGGTGCCTCAATG
>NW_007255353.1:3442-4516 GCF_000164805.1 Carlito syrichta | reverse complement strand
CCAGGGACATACTTCCTCTACAAACTGTGAAAATCTATCTAACTGTCTATCTGCAACCTTAGTTCCTCTAGTTTTCAACATAGAGCTCAACATCTGCACAAAGACAGTGCATTCCTTAGAATGTAAATGTCCCATGTTTTACTCCCAAAGATTAATCCTTTCCCTTGGTTACTTACTCATGAATATCAATGCTGCACACAAAAAATGCCGGCCTCCATGAGGGTTCCTCTCCAGCCAATGCCAATCCCCAGTACTCAGGTCCCTGTTCGGACACCACTCTTCGGGGTCCAGCCTCCGCTGATCAGGGCCTGAGTTGGGGGGAGGGAATGAGAAAAGAAAGAGACAGAGAAACAGCGGGATTGGGAGGACACCCTCTCAGGTAGCAAGGAACAAGAGAGAGCAAATTTATTTTACCGGATTCCTCTTATATAGGACAAAAATCTCACAAAGGGGAAAACATACACACAGGATATGTTAATGTCTGAGTTAAATCACACAAGCATGTGTTTAATCACAGTGACTAAACTATGTGTATCTTAACATCTATGCTAAGCAGGACAATCTATGCTAAGCAGGACAATCACTTAGGATGAGCAGGTTCCAGGCCAGACTTGGTGCCACTTGGCTATCCATAGAAATGCAACTAAAGCCGGCTCGGTGGCTCAGCCTGCAATCTGGCATCTTTGGGAGGCTGAGGTGAGTGGATTGCCTGACCCCGTGGGTTTGAGACCTGCCTGGGCAGCGAGACCTCATCTCTACAGTAAATCAAAAAAATCAGCTAGGCATGCCTGTAATTCCCGCTACTCGGAAGGCTGAGGTGGAAAGATCGCCGAAGCCCAGTAGGTTGAGGCTGCAGTGACTGGGAACGGCCACTGCACTCCAGTCTGGGAGACAGAGTGAGACTCCAACTCAAAAAAAAAAAAAAAAAAAGAAATGCAACTAAAAGGTCAGGGGAGACAAAGGAAAATGTAGGCTTAGTTCCTTGAACATAAGCCAAAGAATATAAGGGTCTTGCCAGCTTAATATTCCAGTTTCCTTCAAGTCTTGAGCTGGACTACCAGTGAGATCTCAGCT
>NW_007255353.1:2320-3422 GCF_000164805.1 Carlito syrichta | reverse complement strand
TTAATAATATGTTGGTTGTGGGGTTTATATCGTAGAAGGCTATATTTAAGGTATGTTCTATCTGTGTCTAGGTGTTCAAGGATTTTTATCATGGGGGATGCTGAATTTTATAAAAAGCTTTTTCTGCATCTAATGATATAAACATGTAGGTTTTTTTTTTCCTTTTTTTGAGTTAGAGTCTCACTCTGTCACCCAGACTGGAGTGAAGTGGCTGCTCTTGACTACCGCAGCCTCGACCTGCTGGGCTCTGGCGATCCTTCCACCTCAGCCTTCCAAGTAGCTGGAACTACAGGAATGCACTACAATGCCTGGCTAATTTTTTGATTTATTGTAGAGATGAGGTTTCACCAAGTTGCCCAGGGAGGTCTCGAACCCGAGGGCTCAGGCAATCCACTCACCTCAGCCTAACAAAGTGCAGGATTACAGGCTGAATCACTGAGCCCAGTTAACATGTGGTTCTTGTTTTTACATTTGTTGCTCTATTTAATTACATTTATGGTTCTGCAAATATTGAACCAGCCTTGCATCCTGGGGATGAAGCCTACTTGGTCATGGCAAATGATTTTTGAGATATGTTGTTAGATCTGATTTAATAGAATCTTCTAAAGAAATTTTGCATAGATATTCACCAGGAATATTGGCCTATAGTTCTCTTTCTTTGTTGGGTATTTGCCCAGTTTGGGTATCAGTATGATGCTAACTTCATAAAATGATTTGGGGAGAGTTCTATCTTACTCAATTGTCTGAAATACTTCCAATAGGATTGGTATCAGCTACTTGTATGTTTTGGAAACCATCTGTTCCAGGACTTTTGTTTGTAGGTATCAGTGTGATGTTAACTTCATAAAATGATTTGGGGAGAGTTCTATCTTACTCAATTGCCTGAAATACTTTCAATAGGATTGGTATCAGCTACTTGTATGTTTTGGAAACCATCTGTTCCAGGGCTTTTGTTTGTAGGTAGTTGTCTTATGACAAAGTCAATTCCTGCGTTGTTATTTGTTTATTCAGTGTGTCAATGTCTTCTTGCTTCACATTGGGAAGCTGTGCATTGTCAGAAAGTCCTACATTTCATTAGATTTTCAAGTTTGTTTCCATACTA
>NW_007255353.1:0-1654 GCF_000164805.1 Carlito syrichta | reverse complement strand
AAAATTTAAAAAATTAGCTGGGTGTGGTGGTGCATGCCTGTAGTTCTATTTACTCCAGAGGCTAGGTCAGGAGCAGCCCTTCAGCCCAGGAATTTGAGACTGTAGTGAGCTGTGACCATACCATTGCATTCCAGTCTGGGTGACATTGCAAAACCCTGTCTGAAAAAAATAATTGAATTCTAAGCCAAGCTGTATCAGTATTATGTGACCCTAGGTACCTGACTTCTTTAAGCCTTAGTTTCCTTACCTGTAAAATAGGGATGATAGCAGTACCTACTTCCCAGGTTTGTAGTATATATGAAAGCAGGAAATGTAATAAATTGCTTAGCACAGGTCCTGCTATACAGCAAAACAATACATATCGTTAAAATTACCATCATCATTATTTTCAAAAAATTACCCTTTATTGGGGTAAAATTTACATACAATAAAATGCACCCATGAATTATGACAGATGTGATACCTGTTAACTATTGCCATAATTCAGATATAGAACATTTACATTAGCCAAAAACCATGATTTTAAAATAGAAAAACTAGTGTCTTATATGGTAGTAATGCAATGGAGAAGTCACTGTGTAAAGCAAAATATCAACCATAAAAGAGAATGAGTAAGTGCTAGCTATAATTACAAAATGAGGGGAAGGCATGTTCATTTTGAGGGAGGTGGGACAGGCCAGGTGTACTGCACATGATTGCTTCTGTACTATACTGGTTCTTTGGTGGAAGAGCTCATTCACAATCCATTACGTGTTTGGAGTGGGACTGTTTTATCCTCAGCTCCAGTCTCATCATTTCTGCTGCAGTTCTTAGAAATAAATCTCTCTTACCACTAATATTATTGAATGTAAATTTGGAGAAGCTGAGAGAGCCACCACAAATGAAGCCACCCCAGATAAAGGTCAGCTTGAGGATGGAAACATAAACCTTGTGCTGATATCATCACTTAGATCCCCAGAGGCTGTAGGATCTAGGTCTACCCAGGGATTTCTCAGATGCAGAAGGATCTATGGGTGCTTCATCATGGACCAGACCTGTTCCCAAGCTTGTGTTCAGGAAGCAGTGAGTGAATGGTCCATGCCCACTTGTGATTATATAGGCTCAGAGACAACATGTATGGGAGTGCTTTGCCAGTGTTAAGGTTTCTACAAATGGGAGTTAGTTGTATGGTAGGTGTAAAGTTAGTTGGACAATTGTGTTCAGAAATAACATGATTTTAAAATGCATTGATACTGAAAGCAGAACTATTTGGAATAATCGTTTGGCAAATTTTAAGAAATTCAGACATTTATCTAAAGAATTTAGGTCAAATAATGTTGTCTAAATTATTTATCTATTTCATATAAAATTGACTTCTAGACCTTAACTATTCTCTTCTGTTTACATGCATGGCCATAACCTATGTTGTTACATAAGCCACTGTTTCTTCCTCATTAAACATGATTCCTCCCACTGACATGGACCACCTTTGAAGTACCAACTACTATTCTGAGCTGAGGCTGCAGCTCTGAATAATACAAAATACCTCACAGAGTTTAAGAGGAGAGAAACAACTATGCCTTCCATATGCCAGTTTCTGTACTCAAGACTGCTGCTTTCTGACTCTCTCTCTCTCTCTGATGATACTGACAAAAATGGTTGGAGGTCATTTGTG
>NW_007255352.1:0-8336 GCF_000164805.1 Carlito syrichta | reverse complement strand
TTTACTTCTATCAAAGTAATTCTTTTGTCAGACATATTTCTTGTTTTATAGGTGGGGTGGGATACTGCATATTAGGACAGGTATTGAGATGTATCATATACAAAAGGCTAGTGTGAGTGGAAGGAAATTTTTTCATAAAAGGTGTATTAATTGGTCATATCGGAATCATGGATATGAGGCTCGGATTCATAGAAAAAGTGAGGTGAGAATAAGTGTTTTTACTATGAAGTTAATTGTGAATATCTCAGGTATAAAGATATTATGTAGTGCGCCTAGGAAGATGATGGTAGTTAGGGCATTTATCATAATAATGTTAGTGTATTCTGCTATGAAGAATAGGGCAAATGGTCCTGCAGCATATTCAATGTTGAACCCTGAGACTAATTCTGACTCGCCTTCTGGAGCTGGCAGTCTCTTCTGCTGCAGTAGTGAGGCAGAGCCTGGAGCCAGCATTCTCTCCCCCTTGTTCACAGGAAAACTTTTGTCCATTTGAAAAAAAAGTGGCGCTCAGCCTCTGCAACCTGGGAAGCACCAGGGACCAAGCAGAGAAGCTGCAGCACCAGCTGTTGCACTAGGAGGGCCCTGGTCACTTGCTCATGAGCCCCCCCACTTAGTCTCTCCCACCATTTTCTTCCCAGGAAGGGTTTTGTTGATTAAATTCACAAGTGATTTTTAATTATATGAGTAGGTTGTATGCAAGTGAAGTTTGGGCTTCTAACTTGTCCTCACTCCTCCTGGAGACCAGGTGCACTTTGTGTTGTCTCATGTCCCCCATCCTCTTCCCTGTCTTCCTCCCCTAGCAGTGCCCAGTGACTGCTGATCCTTCCCTCATGCTAATGTTACTAATGTTCAGGGCCCACTTATGAGTAAAAACGTGGTATTCAGTTCTTTGTTTCTGTGACAGTTCACTTAGTGTTATGGCCTCCAACTCCATTCAGTCTGCTGCTGAGTCCAAGATTTTTGTTCTTCTTTATAGCTGTGTAATATTCCATCATGTATGTATATCACATTTTCTTTATCTAGTCCACTTTAGATGGGCAGTAGGGTTGGTTCCATGTTTTTGCTATTGTGAATAGTGCAACAGTAAACATGTGTGTGCAGGTGTCCTTTTTGTAGAATGATTTATGTTTCTCTATGTATATTCCTAGAAGAAGGATTCCTGGATCATCTGAAAGATCAATTTTCAGTTCTTTTAGGAATTGCCACGCTACTTCCCATAGAGATTGAACTAGTTTGCACTTACACTAACAGTATAGAAACACTTCTTTTCTCTGCACCCACATCAGCATCTGTTGTTTTTTGACTTATTAATGATAGCCATCCTTACCAGAGTTAGGTGGTATCTCATTGTTGTTTTGATTAGCATTTCTCTGATGATTAGTGAGATTGAGCAATTTTTCCTGTGTCTCTTGGCTGCTTGTATATCATCTTTTGAGACATGTCTGCTCGTGTCCTTTGCCCACTTTTTAATAGGGTTGTTTGGTTTTTTTCCTTTCACTTCATTTGAGTTGCTTGTAGATCCTGGATGTTAGGCCTTTGTCAGATGCCTATTTTGCAAATATTTTCTTCCAATCTGTAGGCTATCTCTTTACTCTCTTGATGGTTTCTTTTGCTGTGCCATTAGATGAGATCTCACTTGTCTATCATCTTTTATGGCTTTTGCTTTCAGCACTTGGTCAAGAATTAATTGCCTACTCTGATGTGCATAAGGGTGTTCCCTACATTTTTCTTCTAGAATTCTTATAGTTTAAGGTTTTATATTTCTTTTGGGTTGATTCTTATTTATGGTGATAGGTAGGGGTCCTGTTTCATTCTTTTGCATGTGAGCAGCCCCTTTTCCCAGCACAATTTGCTAAATATGGTCTCCTTTCCCCAATGGTTGTTTTTGGTGGCTTTGTCAAAGATGAGTTGGTTGAGAGACCATACTTTGCTTGCAGAATCTCTGTCCTGTTACATTGGTCTATGTGCCTATTCCTTTGCCAATACCAAGCAGTTTTGGTTAATAAAGTTTTGTTAATAAAGTTTAAAGTCTAGATGTGTGACAGCCCCCACTTTGTTCCTTTTGCTGAGGATTGTTTTGGCTATTTATGCTCTTTTTTGTTTCCATGTGCATTTCTGTATTGTCATTTCCAGGTCTTAGGATAATGATGTTGGAAACTTAATGGGTATTGCATTGACTCTATAGATAGCCTTGGGCAGGATGGACATCTTGACAATATTGATTCTTCCAATCCATGAACATGGAATGTTTTTCCATTTGTTTGTGTCATCCTTAATTTCTTTGAAAAATGTTTTATAGTTCTCATTGTAAAGATCTTTCACTTCTCTGCTTAGGTGAATGCCAAGGTATTTCATTTTTTGTGGCCATGGTGAATGGGATTGTGCTTTCTATTTGGATCTCCACTTATTTGTTGCTGGTGTATAGAATGCAACTATCTTTTACACATTCATTTTGTAACCTGGGTCTTCACCAAAGTCATTTAGCAGTGCAAGGTTTTTGGCAGATTCCCTTGGATTTTCATATTATCCACAAAGAGGCATAACTTAACTTCCTCCTTTCCTATTTGGATGCTGCTACATTTCTAATCTGATTGCTCTGGCTAGAACTTCCAACACTATGTTGAACAAGAGGGGTGAAAATGGGCATCCTTATCTTGTTCTGGTTCTCAGGAGGAATGCTTCCAGTTTCTGCCTATTGAGCAAAATTTTGACGGTTTTTGTTGTTGTTGTTGTTGTTGTTGCTGTTGTGGTTGTTTGAAAGTAGGATTTATTGAGAGGACAGAAAAGCTCCCACAGTGAGAGGGGACCCAAGGGGGTTGCCTGGCTGTGGTTTTATCATAGATGGCTCTTGTTCCTTCTATGCCTAGGTGCTCAAGAGTTTTATCAAGAAGGGATGCTGGATTTTGTTGAATGCTTTTTCTGCATCTAATAATATAATCATGTGGTTCTTGGTTTTACATCCGTTAATGTGCTGAATCACATTACTTACCAGTTAATGGACATTTAGGCTGATTATCTTGACAATTGTGAATTGTGCTGTGATGAACATGCAAATGTAGGTATCTTATTAATATAATGGTTCTTTTAGTAGAATATTTAATGTTCTTTTGGTAGATACCTAGTAGAGGGATTGCTGGATCAAATGGTACTCTGTATCTGCAACAGCATTTTTTTTTTTTTAATTTTTAAATAATGGTCATTCTGACTGGTGTAAGGTGATATCTCATTGTTGTTTTAATTTGCATTTCCCAGATGATGAGTGATGCTAAGAATTTTTTCCTATGCTTGTTGGCCATTCGTATATCTTCTTTTGAGGGATATCTGTTTATTTCATTTGCCCACTTTTTGCTTTTTTCTTACTGATTTGAGTTTTGGGTTTTTTTTAATAGATTTTCGATGTTTGTCCTTTGTCAAATGTATAGTTTGTGGCTATCTTCTCTCATGCTGTAGGTTGACTGTTTGCACTATAATATTGTTGATTATTTCTTTTGCTGTGCAGAAGTTATTTAGTTTAATTGTTTCACTTATTTATTTTTTGGTTTTGGTTGGCTGTTTTTTTGCTTTTGTTTTAGGGGATTTAGCCATTAATACTTTGCCTAGACTAAAGTTCAGAAGAGTTTTTCCTAGGCTTTTTTTTTAGGATTTTATGGTTTCAAGTCTGGCATTTATGTCCTTAATCCATTTTGAGTTAATGTTTGTATGTGGTAAGAGACAGGATCAAATAAAGTTTAATTTTTCTGCATATAGCTATCCAGTTTTCCCAGCACCATTTGTTGAATAGGGTATTCTTTCCTCAAGGTATGGTTTGTCTGCTTTGTCAAAGATCAGTTGGTTGTGGGTATTTGCATTTATTTCTGGATTCTCTATTCTGTATTATTGGTTCATTTGTTTGCTCTTGTATCAGTACCATGCTGTTTTGGTTACTGCAGCCTTGTAGTATAATTGGAAGTCAGGTAATGTGATGCCTCCAATTTTATTCTCTTTGCTTAGGATTGCTTTGGCTATTCTGGTTCTTTTCTGGTTCCATATACATTTTATGTTTATTTTTTCAGGTTCAGTGAAAAATAATGTTGACAGTATGACAGGAATTGTATTAAATCTATAGGTTACTCTGGATAATATGATCATTTTGCCACTTTTGATTCTTTCAGTTCATGAGCATAAGTTGTTTCTCCATTTGTTTGTGTTCTCTACAATTGCTTTCATCAGCATTTTTAAAAATTTAATTTAAAGATGTGGGGTACAATTCAAGATTAAGTATACAAGTAGTATACAGGTAGATTTTTGGCCTACTTTTGGTAACCACTTTGCCTGGTTTGAGATCAGTTACCCTTTTTAATGTTAGGTCCCCCCTCCCTCCCCTGACAGTTTATGGCTACTGCCAATCCCTTTCATACAGTATTTTGGTAAGTGATCAGGATCCACTTATGAGTGAAAACATATGGTACTCAGTTCTTTGTTTCTGTTATAAATCACTGAGTGTTATAAACTCTAAAACCATTTGTTTATTTGTTTGTTGGTTTATTTATTTAAAAGATGTGGGATACAATTCAGTGTTAGATATACAGGATCCGCTTATGAGTGAGAACATGTGGTACTCAGTTCTTTGGTTCTGTGATAAATCACTGAGTATTATAAACTCTAAATTCATTTGCTGTATTTATTTATTTATTTTAAAGATGTGGGATAGATATACAGGGTTAGATATACAAATAGTCATTCTGTAGGTAAAGTTTGGGCCATGTTTTGGTCCTCACTTCATCTGATTTGAGATCAGGTATCCTTATTAATGAGGTGTATCCCCTCCCCTGGCAATTGCCCACTACTGCCAATCTCTCTCATAGTACTATGATAATCGTCCAGTGTCTGCTTATGAGTGAGAGCATGTGATACTCAGTTCTTTATTTCTGTGACAGATCACTCAGTATTATAGACTCAGTCCATCCAAGTTGCTGGGAAGTACATAATTTTGTCCTTCTTCATGGTTGCATAATATTCCATCATGTATATGTACCATATTTTTTTATCTTGTCCTCTTGCAATAAGTGCACAGTTGGTTCCATGTTTCTGCTACTGTAAATAGCACTGCAAAAAAATGCATGTGCAGGTCACTTTTTTGTAGAGTGATTTAAGCTCCTCCAGGTATATTACCAAAAGAGGAATTGCTGGATCATAGGGAAGGTCAATTTCTAGTTCTATTAGGGGTTGCCCACTGTTTTTCATAGAAGTTGAATTAGTTTGCATTCCCACCAACTGTGTAAAAGCATTCACTTTTAACCTTATCATCACCAGCATCTGTTGTTGTTTGTTTTATTAATGCTGGCCATACTTATTGGAGTTAGGTGGTATCTCAATGTGGTTTTGATTTGCATTTCTCTGATGATTAGTGAGGCTGAGCATTTTTTTATGTGTCTGTTGGCTGCTTGTATGTCTTCTTTTAAGAAGTCTCTATTCATGTCTTTTGTCCACTTTTTAATGGGGCTGTTGTTTTTTTTTTTTTTCCTTTTGGCACCTTTGAGTTCTTTGTAGATCCTAGATGTTAGTCTTTTGTTAGCTATGCAGTTGGCAAATATTTTTCCCAATTCTGTGGTCTGTGTCCGCACTCTCTTGATGGTTTCTTTTGCTTTGCAAAACCTTTTCAGTTTGATGAGGTCCTGCTTGTCAATCTTATTTCATATGGCATGGGCATTTGGGGTTTTGATCAAGAATTGGTTGCCTATTCTGATTTCCATAAGATTGTCTCCTACATTTTTAAGATTATTAAAGTTTGGGGTTTCACATTTAGGTCTTTGATCCTCATCAGTATTTTTTAGTTCTCCCTGTAGAGATCTTTCACCTCCTTGGTTAAATACATACAGTTAATTCAATGCAACAAAGTTAACTCAATTCCTAGGTATTTTAGCTTTGGGGTTACTATTGTAAATATAATTGAGTTGTTGATTTGATTCTCAGTTTAATTGCTATCGGCATATAGCAGTGCTACTGATTTGTGTGTATTGGTTTTGTATCTTTACTGAGTCTTTTGGAGGAATCTTTAGGTATAAGGTTATATCATCAGTATACAGAGATAGTTTATTTCTTCTTTTCCAATTTAGATATGCTTTATCTCTTTCTCTTGCCTGACTCATCTGGCTAGGACTTCAGCACTATTTTAAATAAGAATGGTGAAAACAGGGATAGAAAAATTGAATTCATTCCCTCTCAGAATCTTACAGTACATACTATGTGATTCCATTTATATGACATTTTGGAAAAGGAAAAACTATAGCAACAGAAAGTACATCAGTAGCTTCCAGTGGTTATAATTAAGGAGTTTGTAACCATAAAGTGACATGGAGGAATACTTTGGTCTTGGTAATGCTTACTCTGCTTTATGTGTTTGACAAAACTTACAGAACTGTAAAGTAAATATGGTCAATTAATACTCTATTTAAGTTATACTATAATAAAAGAAAATTTAAACATATATGCATGATGAATTTCCACTTCACATTTTTACATTGACTAGAATGGCTAAAACTAGAACAAAAAAATCTAACAGCAGTGTTGGTGAAAATTTGAAACAATTTCAATTTACATATATTTCTGTTAGAAATGCTAAGTAGCAAATTACTTTGGGAGACAGTCTGCAAGTTTCTTATAAAGTTAAACATATACTTATCTTATGACCTAGTAATTCAATTCCTAGATATTTCCCAAGGAAAATTAAGACATGCAAATCCAAAAAAAATAGCAGATACATACCAGCAGCAGCTTTATGATCTTTGGCCAAACTCTTAAATCAATCCAAGTGTTTGTCAACTAGTGATTCCATGAGCAAATCATAGCATATTTATAAATGGGTTATTATGTAATAACAAAGAATGAATTACTGACACACACAAAAAAAGGAATTTGAAAAAGAAATTATGCTAAGTGAAAAAAACAAACACCAAAGAATACATAGTATATAATTCCATTTTATGTAGTTCTAAAACTGACAGAAAATATTCTACAGCAATAAAATTATATCAATGTTTGTCTAAGGTATAGATTGTGAGGAGTTACTGCAAAGGAGCAAAAACAATTTTTCCAGTATGATGGAACTAGTCCATATCATGATCTTAGTGGAGAAGCCTGGGTATATAAAATCAAAAAGTCATCAAACTGCATACTTAAAATTTGTATATTTTCTTATATGTAAACAGCATCTCAAAAATAAAATTTAAATTGAAAATTTTGTGTAACTTAACATATTGAACAAGATATTATCCAAAAGATTCATTGGGACATATTATAGAAAACTAGTGGGTTTTTAAAAATTATTTTGTAACAAATCTCTAAACTCAAAAATTGAAATCAGTGGGACATGCAAGTCCTTTACATTCCACTATTGTAATTATCTCATTTTAAAAGCCAGTTTTAAAGTTTTTTTTCTTTTCTCTCTCTCACTCTTAAAATGTTACTTTTCTACATTTTCCCACCAGACACTCCCTTGTGTCATGCCCACTTGTCTAACTTTGTGCTTATTTAGAAATTCCGGGAACTGTCCTTGAAATAATCAGGCAAGCCGGGCTCGGTGGCTCAGCCTGTAATCCCAGCGCTTTGGGAGGCTGAGGTGAGTGGATTGCCTGAACCCATGGGTTCAAGACCCACCTGGGCACGTGAGACCTCATCACTACAATAAATCAAAAAATTAGCCGGACCTGGTAGCATGCGCCTGTAGTTCCAGCTACTTGGAAGGCTGAGGCAGAAGGATCGCCGGAGCCCCAGCAGGTCGAGGCTTCGGTGACCGGGATTGGCCACTGCACTCCAGCCTGGGCGATGGAGTGAGACTCCAACTCAAAAAAAAAGAAAGAAAGAAATAGGCATGAAAACACAGCTGTGAAACTCTCCCATCTAAAAGTTACTTCAAGATGTTAACCTATCATGCACTGTAGCTGAGACAGTGCCATACAGAACTCCAATTGGGCAGTAATAAGACACGCAGACCTGCACCCCACAACCCTATTACATGCTTCCCATATCAAGGTTCTCTTTTTAAATTCCTGCACGCAGCTGAAATGTTTCTTTGAGACATGAGCCTGACCATTGCCTCCATTGCTGGCATTTGAAAAATACTGCTTTCCTTCCACTATCCATTTCCTCTTGTGTATGTGGCTTTTCAGGTAGTGAGCAGATAAACTTGTTGATTACATTATCAGAAGCATAATACTAGACTAGAAAGATGGTGAATAAGACTCTGCTGTGTCCATAAAAGAAAGTCTGAATTATACTTGATTCATTCCTAAAACCTGAAGAAAACTAGTGCAAATGAAGTCGACACTTAGTGGGAACAACAACAAAAATAAAACATT
>NW_007255351.1:1315-14661 GCF_000164805.1 Carlito syrichta | reverse complement strand
CATCACTTTTTGATATATTCAATGGACTTTAAATATTAGCATCATTATAACAATATCCACTAATATTTGTTTTAAAAATTACATAAATGAATATATCTTTAAGAAATAAAAATTTTGCATCATTTATCTCACTAAACTCACAATTCACTGTATTGCAATATTTAATTACCAATATTTTATTCATTTTTCTATATTTATCTACATGTTATTGTGTTTCCTATATTTTTGAGATAAGTAATTTATAAAATATTTCTTCTATATATTACATAATTAGCATGCATTTAACCATGGCAATATAAATATATGACAAATTTGAAAATATATGTTGTACCAAATTTTTAAAATTTATGAAAAAAGTCTTGTACTCATGTAAATTCACTTTTTAAAAGATGCATGTGTGTTTGCATGAAAATGAATGACCACAACAGAAAAATTTCAGCATCAAATCAGTTATTATTTTTTATTTTGGAAATATTAACACTGAGAAAACTGGTTCATATAAAATTGACATTGATATACCATAGCTCCATGAGTTAAAGTTGTTTTGTTATAGTAATAGCACCAGATTATTTGAACTTTTTATCAGTTGTGTTCCAGAAAATATACAATAATCCACTATCAAAATTATTTTTATTGATCGATTAACTAACAACTTAATTAGCTCCTATTTCATTTATGTCAAAAGAAACAGATTGAGAAACACTGACTTACAAAAGGATTTGTTACCCAATTATTAGTCATTCTCTTTCTGTGTTCTGACATTGGCATCAGCAGTAGCTTATACTCTGGGGTACGTTCACCCAGCAAGATTCAGCCATGTCTTTCCTTGTATAGAGGGAGATAGTTTTGAAAAGAGGAGTGAGAAAGGAATAAAACACTTTCTCAAGCAGATCAATTTTTTTTTTGAGTTGGAGTCTCTGTTACCAAGGCTGGAGGGCAGTGGCATGCTCACAGTCATCACAGTCGGGACCTGCTGGGCTCAGGTGATCCTTCCAGTTCAGCCTTCAAGTAGCTGGAACTACAGGCATGCACAACAATGCCCACCTAAATTTTGGATTTATTATAGAGATGAGGTCTTGCCAATTTGCCCAGGCTGGTCTCCAAACCATGGGCTCTAGCATTCCTATTGTCTCTGCCTCCCAAAGTGCTGGGGTTACAGGTGTGAGCCCACCACGCCTGGCTAAGCAGAACAATTTTAAGAAGAGTTCTTGGAGAGTTGAAGAGCAGGGAATCATTCTTTTAGAACTATTCATTTCCTGCCTTAGAACATATTTTGTACCTTCAAGTACCCATAAACTCCAGTTTGGAAACTAATTTAATGTGTCAGATAATTTTCTAAGAGAGTTTGGAGAGGAGGTATGGGTGGGAAGGTTGGAGAAGTTGTAGGTAAGAAGCCCAACATATCCAGGGAGATAGGTAATAACAAAGAATGGAGAAACCTTGAATTGATGGCTAAAAACTCCCAAGAGCCAAGGTAAAGGAATTCACTCTACTGAGGCAGACTGAGCATAACAGAAAGTCTGAAGAGGGATTTGATTTCACCCCTCTGTTCTCAGTGAACAGAGAAGTACCTAGAACACAGTAGGTAACCAATATGTAATAGTGGAATGAATTTCAGTCTTGATTCATATAATCCTATATTTTTCATTCAGATACATATTTAGAAAATATAGAAAACTGAATTAAAGCAACTAGGATTGGTTTCCAGTTATAGCACTGCACGAAATTTGGCTGAATTTCTCTTAGCCAGGTCAGTCTCAGTCTTGAGAGAAAAGGGAGAGAAGCTGTTGGAAAAGGGGACAGTGAGTAGGAAGCAGCCTCAGAAGCTCAGCTCACTGTCTGCTCACTGGTTTGTCTGAAGCCAGTCTTACTCTGCAGCCCACCATGGCTGAAATTGCCCGCTAATTCAAAGGCAAGCTTGCAAGGTGGACCCCTTGTGTCAAGAGATGCTTATGCTAGCTCCTGCCCACTCCTCAGGCACACTTTATCATCTCCATGAATTTTTATCTCAGTTGCTAAAAACACTATCCCGTTTGTTGTTCAGACTGGTCTGCTGTTGCCACGGACTTTCTTCTCCAGCCATGTCAACTTTGGCCTCTAATATCTGCCAGATTATTTCTTTTGTTTTTCTTTATCTTTCTCCAAATCTGTCCTGCTTCCCCAACTTTGTAAAGAGTGCCTCCTAGATAAACTAGTTCTGAGTCACAGTACACAGATCCCTCCTACAGCTCTGAGTATAGCAGGCACTGAGCTTTTGTGTTTTTTTTGTTTGTTTTTTGTTTTGAGTTGGAGTCTCACTCTGTTGCTCAGACTGGAGTGCAGTGGCCACTCCCGGCCACCGCAGCCTCGACCTGGACTCTGCGCCTTCCACCTCAGCCTTCCAAGTAGCTGGAATTACAGGCATGCGCTACCATGCCCGGCTGATTTTTTGATTTATTGTAGAGATGAGATCTCACTGCCCAGGTGGATCTTGAACCCGCGGGCTCAGGCAATCCACTCGCCTTAGCCTCCCAAAGGTGTGGGATTACAGGTTGAGCCACTGAGCCCAGCTTCAGCTTTTGTTTTATTTGTTCTTTTTTCTCCCTGTTTGTTCTAACTTCTAGGCTATGTCTTTCCTCCCTCTTCAGTTTGGAAGCATTTTTTCTCTATTAACACTACAAGATTTTTATATCAGGGCAGCATTCTACCCATCAGGTGGCACTGGACAGCTTAGCCTGAAAAGTAAACATTCACAACTATAGTAATAAAATGGATTACTCTGTGTAAGGCATTGAGTCCTTTTCATATGAATATAAGTGCCTTTATTTCTATTTATAAATTACACAGAAAGATGAGTGAGTTTTTTTCTCCAGATCAACCTGCAAAAAAATGTGGAGATGGGATAAAGCTATGGAAGTGTGGCAGCAAACCTAACCTCTATCCTATTTATTATCCATGGAAATAAGTAGATATCCATGGAGATAGCCAGGTGGACTTACTCACATAAGAATAAAGCTTATTTGTTGTTGGCTTCTTTGTGTATGGCAATTAAATTCAATCTTTTTTTCCCTTTTTTTATTTGATTATGAGTTGTGTAGGTGTGGAGTTAATATGATAGGTATGTCCTTGCTTCTGGCCATAAAGGAAGGGAATTGCTACTCCTTAAACACACCAATATTGGCCCTGCCTCTCTTATCATTGCTTTCTGGGCTTCTCCTTGCCACACACAACTTCCTGCACCAACATCTTTACAGATCTCTAGCATCTTACCACATTGTCACTTAAAAGCATTCCTTACACTTATGAACATTTCAGATAAATTTTTTAGGTACCATATCCAGAATTATAAACATATGAATATAAGGTTAAAATAGCACAGAGTACTCACTGTGAGATGGTTGGATGATTACGCTTTTTTCAAATTTTAAGCCCATTGTACATCTGAGAAAATTCAAGTGTTTTCCAGGATTGTAAGGGCTCTGAAAATGGCAGGAAATGGATCTGAGTGTGTGTTACCTGAACAAGGACACAGTTTCTCTCAGAGGCTCAGCTAGCTCTTCACTTGCCTGTCTTCACATTCACATCATTCTGTCTTTGTATATTTGTCAGTAGGCTAGTTACCTGTTGCTTCTGGGCAGATGAAGTCTGCCCTAGGCACTCTTCAATAAAGCTGATACTCTATGCTGATTTCTGAGTCATCTGTGGCATGCCAGGGTGGAGGTTTGGCAGATCAGGCCCTGAAGCAAACAGAGGCATTGGTAACCAGCCCTTATCAAATGCTCATCAGGGACATAACCCCTTAGGACATATTGTCACGGTGACCTACAGCTCCCCAACAAGACTGTGTCCAAATCACTTTGCTCTAGGACATATTTGATACATTGAAAGAGCAGGGCCTAGGAGGACACAAGCCCGCACTGAAGAACAGTACGGTCCTCATGTTCACTGCCTGAGTGCCATCCATGTAGTGCTTCTGCAAACCCTATTTTCATAGGTGCCAAATAAGCAGATAGAGATAATGATAATTCAAGACTAAAATTGTATTGAGGAAAGAAAACAAAGTAAGAATGTTATGAACTAATAAATTCTGATTGGCTCTTTATACTACAAAATTGTTTGAAAAGGTGCGTATTTGTCAAACTCTGTCCTATTCTGCATCTTATCACTTTTGTGTGCTTATGCGTGCAGGGGAAATGCTTCATCTCCCTTATATAAGTCTACAAGCTCCATGAGAGTAGTGCCTTTTCCTGCTTGCCCCTTTCTGACATCCCATTGCAAATAAAACCAGGTTGGGAGGTGCAAAGGGAAGACCATAGGACAACTGAAGTAAGAATGGGCAGAAGAGTAATTGCGGATTCATGATCCCGGTTCAGATATGTGTCTGTTTTTGACAATGTTAGGGTTTCCTTTCTATCACAAGGCTGGTTTTCCTGATTGGCATTCATGCACAGGCTGCTTCCTTGCTTCTTGTTCTCCTAGTGCTGGCACAAATTGAATACTACCTCTTGGGTGTGTACTAAGGCCCCTGTCACTGGAAGTGTTCAAGCAGAGTTCAAATAACCTGTGTAGGATACAATATTGGAGAAAGAATATACTTCATTAAAAGTAATTATTCTCTCCTCTTTGAAATAATGACTACTTGTTGTTACTGCAGAATCACACAGTTACAAGTAAGTGTCTTGCAAAAAATTAGATGATGCTAAATGCAGCTATCTCTGAGATTTTAGCCTAAAGGGGTTTGAAGAAGGATATGGTAACACTCAGAAAACAAAGAGGAAGAAATAACATGAGAAAACTAGTGATTGATTCAGTCTTGACATACTAAGGATCAAGGAAAAAAGCAGATAATCAATTAGAAATTTTGGCCTGAATCTTAGGTCTGTCTTCAGATTTTAAACTTTGAAGTCAAAATGAATAAGTATGGAATCATGCTGGATAGATTTAATCAGAATAATTGAGTCTAGGAAAATAAAAGAAAGAGAAAGAGGAAGAATGGCTTGAGAAGTGGCAATTGGCAGACCAAAGAAGGAAAAAGACTAAAAGTTGGCCAAGAAAGAAATCACAAGAGTGCAATGTTTTCTGGAGATTAAAGGGTTAGATAGCTGCAAGAAAGTGAGGGTGGTAAGGAAACAAGAGAAAGTAGTGAAATAAAGAGAGCTGTTTTAGTTTGTTTTTCCCCATGGGTAAAAAAATACATAATTGCTATATTACTGTAAACTATATACCAGATGTTTTGCTAAGAGGTTTAAAAACATCTTATTTAATTTTCTTAGTAATACAATGTAGCTATGATCTAAACTACCAAAACCTCAAAAATACAGGGATGTAAATAATACAGAATTTTTTTATCTCTCATGTTACCATGTAGTAGTGAACGGTCCACAGTTGGCATGGTTTATAGGGCAGCTTGGTTTCACAGGGTGGTACAAGCTAAGGGGTTTCATCCTTTCATAAAGTTCCTATTGATAGACCATAGGCACTGTTCTAGTTATCCATATCCCAGTCACCAGGAAAGCAGAAAGAGAATAACTGCTTTTTTTTTTGAGTTGGAGTCTCACTCTGTCACCCAGACTGGAGTGCAGTGGCCTCTCCCGGCCACCACAGCCTTGACCTGCTGGTCTCTGGAGATCATTCTGCCTCAGCCTTCCAAGTAGCTGGAACTACATGCGTGCGCTACCACACCCGGCTAATTTTTTGATTTATTGTAGAGATGAGGTCTCACCAAGTTGCCCAGGTGAGTCTCGAACCCGCGGGCTCAGGCAATCCACTCACCTCAGGCTCCTAAAGCGCGGGATTACAGTCTGAACCACTGAGCCTGACTGAGAATAACTGTTTTTGAGAGTGAGCTATAGAAGTTTTGCCTATCATTTCCATTTACATCTTACTGGTAAGAACTTAGTAATTTAGTCACATTTGCTCACCAAAGAAGCTAGGAAATGTAGTAACTAACTGGTCATCTGTGTACTCTGCTGTAATTCCAGAGGGTTCTATTACTAAAATCACTGAGAGAATAGGTATTCTCAATTAGCAGTTTCATATATAGAAAATCATGATACTCTCATTTAAAATGGTAAAAATGATGCCTAGACAGGGTAAGTGATAATCACAGAATCACACATTAGTATGTGGTAAAAACAAAAACAAAATTCAGGTTGCATTGATTTCAACTTTATTTTGAGATAATTATATATTCACATGCAATTATAAGAAATAAGACTAAAAGATATCATGTATTCTTTACCTAATGAAACTCAATGGTAATATCTTGCAAAACTAGTATGCTGTCACAACAAAAATATTGTTATTACGTACTGAAGGACAGAACATTTCCAATACTACACATATTCATCTGGCTGCTGGGTTTTTTTTGTTTTGTTGTGTTTTGTCTTTTGTTTTGTTTTCCTTTTTTTTGAGTTGGAGTCTCATTCTGCTACCCAGGCTAGAGTGCAGTGGCACACTCACGGCCACACCAACGTCAACCTGCTGGGCTCTGGTGATCCTTCCGCCTCAGTCTTCCAAGTAGCCAGAACTACAGATATGTGCTACTGTGCCTGGCTAATTTTTGATTTATTGTAGAGACAAGGTCTTGCCAAGTTGCCCGGGCTGGTCTTGAACCTGTGGGCTCAGGCAGTCCACTTACCTCAGCCTCCCAAAGTGCTGGGATTACAGGCTGAGCCATGAAACTCAGCCTGGTTGCTGTTTTATAGCCATATTAACTTCTTTCCCACTCGCACCACATTCTTAACCCTTTGTAGCCACTAATCTATTTTCAATGTCTATCATAGCTTCATTTGAAGGATGGTGTATGCATGGAATCATACAGTGTGTATCTTTAGTGGTTTTAAAAAATTTTTACTAAGCATAATTATCTAGAGATTCATTTAGATTTTTGAATCTGTAGCAATAGTTTGTCCCTTTCCACTGTTGAATAATATTTCAAGGTATAGATGAACCATGGTTTGTTTAATCAGTCCCTGTTTGAAGGAGATTCTGGTCATTTCCAGTTTTTGTCTATTGAATATAGTCAGTATTTTGAAAGATAGCTTTGCTGGATATAGAATTCTTAGTTGTCAAGTTTTGTTTTTTGAGTGCTTTGAGTATGTTATACCACTGATTTTAGCATTCATTTTTTTCTGCTGAAAGCCAGAAAAGGGGTTCCCTTGTAAGTGATGAGTCATCTTTTCCTTTTTGGGGGAGTGGGGGATTTCACATAATTATTTTTTTAATTTTAAAGTTGTGGGGTACAATTCAGGGTTAGGTATACAAATGTTCATTATGCAGGTACTTTTGTTGATGAGGTGTGCCCTCTCTCCCCTGGAAGTTTCCCACTACTGCCAATACCTTTCTTATAATATTGACAATTGTCCAAGGTCTGTTTATGAGTGAGAACATATGATACTCAGTTCTTTGTCACTGTGATAGATCACTCAGTATTATAGACTCTAAGTTCATCCAAGTTGCTGCAAAGTTCATAATTTTGTCCTTCTTTATGGTCATGTGATATTTCATTGTGTATATGTACCACATTTTTTTATTCAGTCCTCTTTCAATGAGCAGTATGGTTGGTTCCATGTTTTTGCCATTGTGAATAATACTGCAATAAACATCCATGTGCAGGTATCTTTTTCAAAGATTGATTTGAGTTCCTCTGTATATATTCCCAGAAGGGGAATGAGTCATCTTTTCTTTTGATGCCTTAAATTTTTTTCTTTGTCTTTGTTTTTTGTGTGTGTACTATGTTGTGTGTATTTGTGCATCTCTTTGCATTCACCCTACCAGAAATTTGTTGAGATTCTTAAAGTTTTGTGTTTTTTGGTAAGTTTCTGAAGTATTCTGCCATCATTTCCTAAGACATTGTTTTCTTCTACTTTATCTTGGTTTTCTTCTTCTGAGATTCCTATTACATCTATTTTGGTGAGGTTAGTAGTGTTCTGCATGTATCTTAGGCTCTATTTTCCTTTATTATATTTGTCTCTTTGTTATTTAAATTGCATAATCTTTAGCAATCTAACTTTAACTTTACTATTTTTTTCTTCTGCTAATTCAAATCTACTGTTAAGTGCCTCTTACAAATTGTTCAGCTCAGTAATTGTACTTTCAACTTCACAGTTTTCGTTTTGTTCTTATAATTTTCATCTTTTTGTTGGTATTCTATATTTGATGTAATATTTTCATAATATGTTACTTCTTTCATCATGGTTTTCTTTAGCTATTGGAACATATTTATGTTGGTTAAAGTGAAGTTTTTGTCTATTAAATACAGCACCTGGTAACAATATCACAGGCAGTTTCTATTGCATGCTTTTCTCTGTTTTTTGAAAAAGGTCATTTTTTTCTTTCTTTGCATTGCTTACAATTTTTTAAAAATGGAAACTGGATATTTTTGTATAATATATTGTAGAAACCCTGAAACTGGTCTTAACACCACTCCCCAAGGACTTGTTTTCATGATTTGCTTGTTTAATAATCAGTTGGATTACTTTAGTAAAATCTATCTTCCCCCATTACCCTGCACTGTAAAGTCTCTGATGTTGGTTCTCAGAGGACATAGCCTTGGATATGCCCAGTCATTCTGGGGTGACAATAGTTTGGGAAGAATTCACTCTGTTCTCTTTCCTGACAGTAACTGTTTACTGACTGCTCTATTATTTTAAACATTGTCCTAGAATATAAATTTATCTACAGAATAAGTCATTCAAATTTAGATTTCTTTGAAAGGATAGTTGCTAAGGTTATTGTTTGATATTTGTTATGACATTAAGAGGAATCTACCTGGCTGTTTCTTTCCTTCACTTAGAGGGCTTTTTAAATGTTATTGACACATTCAGATAGAACAATCTAGTCCAGGGATGCTGGCCAACAATATGACTGAACTCTTTGGTAATCCTGTATCAATATTGTATCATGTGAATGCTTCCATAAATCTGTGGAAACTTTAGTTTATATTGTTTTATAATTTCTAAACCTTTCCACTAATAAAATATGAGTTTCTTGAGAACAGTAGTTATATTTTTTGTCTTTTTGTTTTCCCAATGTCAAGTGTAGTGTTTTGAGTAGAATGAAATCTTCATATATACAGAAGAGACAAATGGACATTTTTCACAGTGAACCTGCCACATTTAGATGGAGAACAGAAGCCATTTTTCTCCTATGTTATTTCTGCAATAATTTTCTACTATATTGCTTTTTTGTTGACAAAAATTAATATTTTGATTGCTTTCATTAAGAGGATTTCTGGGCATAAAATTTTTTAAAACTCTAATAAAAAATTGGGCCAAATCTCCAACCCTTGCTCCATTCCTGCCATCTGCAGGTGCCACCACTGCCGGCACCCGGCTCCCCTCACAAAGCAAGTGTGGGTCATGGGGTCACTGGGTCATTCTCTCTGTGCTGGACCATGGATCATCCCCTGGAATACTCCACATCATCATCAGAATGATCAATGAGATGCAAACATGAAAGACAAGAGGAAGAAGGAGGACTACACCTGGGCAGAGGCTGTGCTTCTGATTCCCTGCCTACTCTTTATTGCACAATTTGCCAAGATCATGTATGAAAAGATGCTCCTCTGGAGAGCTATAGATGGTGGCCGACAGGTCGGGCACTTGCCTCTGTGGAGGTAAGTGACAATAAAGACTCTCCACATGAGTAGACAGGCAATGGTGGGAGCATGAAAGTCCATCTAAGGGAATACTCAGCTGCATACACCCAGGTCCCCACTCTGAGGGTGACTGCAAGCCCTCACCACCCTGAAATTAGAGTTCAGGTCCCAAGATTGCCTCAGAAATGACTGCTGCCTGCTAGAATGTGCCTGAGAAAAACCTGCTGAATCCAGCTAATTCCCAGCACCTGGCACCTGGCACACACCATCACTTGGCATACCAGACCCACTGGAGTGCAGGATTTGATTATTGGAGAGAGAGCATCAAGGGAATCTGGAGAGAGAAATATGCGCCTGATGAGGAGCAGCCTACCACAGTCATTTTCCAGGCAGAGATTTGCGTTGCTCCTCCCAGTTCCCTCCCCAGCATCCAACTTTTTGCCTAAGCAACATGAAAAACTATTGCCCCAGGCATTCTCTTACTAATGAGGTAGGAGAGAACCCTAACAAGGCACTGGAAGGGGCTGCATAGGGAGCCCAGAGATCTGATCTCTGTAAATAGCAGATTAATTCTTCAGGGCTGGACTGTGGTGCAGAAGAAATATCCTGAGAGCACAAATTTCAGAGGTACCTGATGAGTGCTGAGTTCCAGGCACCCCACACCTTCCCTGATCTAGCTGTCGGACAAAGGGTGTGGCCAGAAAAGGATGAGGAAGAACTCCAAAGAGATCTGTGGTGAGTCTGGGCTGACATAAACCCCCTCATCTCCAGCAATCCTCTGAACATCAGAACCTCATAGCTGGGCCTCGACTTAGAGGGACAAACCCAGATGGAACCTGGACATCAGTTGCAATAGGAGAAACCGATTCCAGGACAGGCCTGGCTGGGGCATCCTCATGAGAGTACATACCTGGAGAAGAGACTGTCCTGTATATCCCCAACAGAGATCTCCCTGACCATAGAGAGTGGGAGGAGAGGACTGCAGCCCCACCCACCTCAACTGAACCTCTTCCATTCCTGCTTTGTTCTCTGAGGAGAGAGTGAAAGAGGTGGCTCTGCAGAAGAGACCTGATTAGAGGAACAATTTCAGAGCCTGTCACTAGAGGACAGGTTTTTTTGTCTTTGAATTTGTCTTCTGTATTGTTTTTTAAATTTTCAATTATTTTTTAATTTTAAAATTTTCTGACTATTTGTTAGTTCATCTATTTAAAAAATATTTTTCCTTTGTGCATGAATGTATATGTGAGGCTTTGACTTGCATCCCCTCCCTAATTTTTTTTCTTTTCCAGTTTCTTTCTGCATTTAGTTGTCATTCTCCGTTTATGTGTGTATGCGAATGACTGAGTGTTAATCTTTTGATTTTGTTGTTGGTTTTTGGTCTTTTGTTCTTCTGGGGTTTTTTTATATTCATTTTTCATAATTTAAGGGGGTGTGTCAATGTATGTGTGAGGATTCCACCTGAATCCCCCATCCTTTTTTTCCCTCTATATTCTTTTTTCTTATTCTCCTCCCTCTGGTGTTTTTGTCTTTCTTCTCTATTCACTTTGTACTAGGCATGTGTATGTGTGTTTAGTTTTCTTGGGGTTTTTCTGTTGTTGTGGTTTGTTTTGTCTTGCTTTGTTGTCATTGCAGATTGCTTTGTAGTATGGGCTGGTTTCTGCTTTGCATCATCATATACAGTGGTGGTGGGGAGTGGATCTCAGGGAAAACATACCACATAAGTGAATCTTTTAATTTGCAAGTAGCATCTGACTCCTAGCACTGCATCCCCCACTTTACTCAGATTTCAAAAACTACAAGAGACAGCAAAGCTTCCCATCCACCATCTTATTTCAAAATAGAACAAATCCAGAGCCCAAATAAGAGAGGAATAAAGGACTGAGCAATCATCAGAAGGGAAAGCCTCCCCACTGACAATGAATAACAGAACTAAAGAAAAAACAAGAGATTTATCACAAATGAGGAAAAGTCAAAGGAAGACCTCAGGCAATTCCAAGTATACCAAAGACAAAATTCCTGAGAAATCAACCTTGATGCCCAAACAATGAAAGTCACCAACAACTGGCCCCAGAATATGACAGGGATCAGAGAATGGTTGGAAAGAGTGAACAAGACACAAGAAACACAAGATGCAACACTGAAAGAACTTGTAACAGAGATTCTGGCAACAAAAATTTTCATCTAGTAAATAAATAACAAGATGACAAGCATGGAAAGCAGAATTAATCTAGCTGAAGAAAGAATATCAAAACTTGAAGACCAGACATGGAATTAATCCGATCTGTAAGAAACATACAAAGAAGAATCAGAAAGAAAGAACGAGCTTACAAGAGATGTGTGATTATATCAAAGACTGAACCTATGCCTGATTGGTATCCCAGAACAAGAAAGGGAAAATGAGAACAACTTGGAACAAGTATTCCAGGAGGTAATCCAAGAAAATTTTCCCCATCTCACCAGAGATGTGACCAGTCAAGCACCACAGATACAGAGAACCCCCACAAGACATCAAATGAGAAAACCAACCCCTAGATGTATAGTAATTGACCTACACAAAGTAGACACAAAAGAATGAAATCCTCAAGACAGCAAGAGGGAAAGGTCAGACCTACTTACCAGGGAAAACCAACCAGAATGACAGCAGAACTATTGGCAGAAGCATTACAAGTAAGAAGGGACTGGAGTCCTATATTCAAAGTCCTCAAAGAAAAGCAATTTCAACCAAGAATTTCCTATCCAGCCAAGCTCAGCTTCATCAGTGATGGAGAATAAAAATCCTTTCCAGATATCCAATCCCTAAGAGATTATGCAGCTTCCAGACCAGCTCTACAGGAGACACTTAAAAATGTATTAAGCACAGAAGAAAAAAAAAAAGAATGACCACAACCTCCCAAGAGAACAGCAGAGCACAGAATCAACAGAGAATACAACACAATAAGAAACTTGAAAACACACACATACATTAATCCCAAAACCAAAAGAAAACAAGCAAACAAAGAAAAAACTTTATAAAAACCTCATGACGGATAAGCAATCGCATTGCAATAATCAGCCTGAATGTGAATGGATTAAATGCACCACTGAAAAGGCACAGAATGGCAGACTGGGTAAGAAACCATGACCCAATTATTTGCTACATCCTGAAGACTCATCTCACTACAAGGGACGCAAACAGACTCAAAGTTAATGGATGAAAAACGAGTTTACAGGCAAACTGACCACAAAAGAAGGCAGGAATTGCAATCTTAATATCAGACAAAACAGTCTTTAAGCTATGAAAAATTTTGAAAAATGCAAAAGGACACTACGTAATGATAAACGGTCCAATCCATCAACAAGAAATATCCATCCTAAACATATATGCACCAAACACAAGAGCACCAGCATTTATAAAGCAACTACTAAATAAACTAAAAAAGGATATTGACTGTAACACTATTACAGCAGGGGACTTGAATACTCCACTGACAGACCTAGATAGATCATCAAGGCAAAAATTCAACAAGGAGATCCAGAACCTAAACTTGACCTTTGACCAAATGGACTTAGTTGATACCTACAGACTATTCCACCCAACAGTCACAGAATATGCATTCTACTCATCACCACATGGAAGATACTCCAAGATCAATCATCCTTTATCATATATCAAGCATAAACAAGTCCCATCAGGTTGAAATCTTGCCATGCACATTCTCAGACCACAGTGGAATAAAAATAAATATCAAAACCAACAATATTTCCCCAAAGCCCACAAAGGCATGGA
>NW_007255351.1:0-370 GCF_000164805.1 Carlito syrichta | reverse complement strand
TAGATGCAGAAAAAGCTTTTGATAAAATCCAGCATCCCTTCTTGATAAAAACCCTCAAACACCTGGGTATAGAAGAAACATACCTCAAAATAGTAAGTGCCATCTATGACAAACCCACAACTAACATATTGCTAATTGAACAGAATCCAGAAACATTTCCCCTGAAAACTGGAACAAGACAAGGCTACCTACTCTCACTACTCTTGTTCAACATTGTGTTGGAAGTCCTAGCTCGGGCAGTTAGACAAGAGGAGGAAATCAGGGGTATCAAAATAGGAAAAGAGGAAGTCAAGTTATCCCTCTTTGCTGATGATATGTTCCTACACCTTGAAAATCCAAGAGAATCTGTCAAAAACCTGCTTGCACTGAG
>NW_007255350.1:4556-5733 GCF_000164805.1 Carlito syrichta | reverse complement strand
AATTGTTGCTGTTATTTATTTGACTGATGACTTTCTTTTGATTTGTAGTTTGGTTTAAGATTTTTCTCAATCTTTATTCTGCATTCTAGAGAAGGGCATGATCATTCTTTTTCTTTCTACTGTTTTAATATTTTCTCAAGTAGTGCTTTTAGAACTGGTCTGGAGGTGGCATAAGCACTTAGGAATTGAGTTTCTTGGAAGGATTTAAATTCTCCATCAATGATGAAGCTTAGCTTAGCTGGGTAATAAAAACTTGTTTGAAATTGTTTACCTTTGAGAACTTTGAAAATTGAACCCAAATCTCTTCTGGCCTGTAGCATTTCTGTAGATAAGACTTCTGCTATTCTAATTGATATTTACTGGCAAGTAATCTGACATTTTTCTCTTTTGGAGTTTTTCTTTTTTCTTTTTTTTTTTTTTTTGAGTTGGAGTCTCACTCTGTCACCCAGACTGGAATGCAGTGGCCGCTCCCGGCCACCGCAGCCTCGACCTGCTGGGCTCCGGTGATCCTTCCGCCTCAGCCTTCCGAGTAGCCGGAATTACAGGCATGCGCTACCACGCCCGGCTGATTTTTTGATTTATTGTAGAGATGAGGTCTCGCTGCCCAGGCGGGTCTTGAACCCGCGGACTCATGCAATCCACTCACCTCAGCCTCCCAAAGGAGCGGGATTACAGGCTGAGCCACCGAGCCCGGCTTGGAGTTTTTCTTTTATACCTATTTTGTGTAAGTGGATTACTATGTGTCTTTGAGTTGATCTCATTATTTGATGCTTTGTAGAGGTTCTCTGAATCTCTTGTGTTTGAATAGTCAGATATCTGATGAGGTGAGGAAAATATTTCTGGCTAATTTCGTGAAATGTCTGTTATATGGTGGTCTCTGTCTCTCTAGCTGCCTCACAGATTCCAACTAATCTTAGGTTTGGTCTCTTGATATAATCTCTTGGAGGTTTTGTTCCTTCTTTGTAAGCTTCTATTCCATTTTTTTTGAGTTGGAGTCTCACTCTGTCGCCCTGAATGGAGTGCAGCAGCCTCCCCCAGCCGCTTCAGCCTCAACTTGCTGGGCTCCAGCGATCCTTCTGCCTCAGCCTTCCAAGTAGCCAGAACTACAGGCACACGCTACCATGCCCGGCTAAGTTTTGATTTATTGTAGAGATGAGGTCTTGCCAAGTTGCCCAGG
>NW_007255350.1:2873-3658 GCF_000164805.1 Carlito syrichta | reverse complement strand
AAAAAAGAAGTGGGAAAGCAGACAGGTACATCAACAAATGAATAAAGAGCAAAAAGCAAAAATAGACAAAAAGAAGAAAATCTACAAACAGTCAAATCTACAAAAAGGCTCTGATGTATGCCTCCTCAAAAACACACATATGCAACAAAAAATCTAAGAAGCAACAATAAAACAGCAAAAGCAAAGCAAGTATGAAGAGGAAAACAAAACAGAAGGGAGAAAAGAAGTGCCTCCTCTGTGGCCATTTCTGGAACTTCAGGTTACTTCCCAAAGCAAGGCTGCCACTTTTGGCTACCACTATATTAAGAAGATCCTCTGGCCACAAGTCCATCACCACCACTTAGTTTAGACTAACCTGGTTCCTCCTAGTATGAATCAGATGACCCTCAGATGACTGTGGAATGAGGGAAATCAGATCCCAGAGAATAAGGATTATATCTGGGTCTCAGGTGGAGGCTGGACAAAACTGGAAAGAGCAACACCGTGCTTTGCCCAATACAGGACCAAAAACTGATCTCATTCAGTGTCTTCTCACTGATGACTGGACTCAGTTTCAGATTTGCATGCTGTGCCTTCCCAAAATTTTGGGAGCTAGTGCCCTGTCTGCTACCACAGGAGGTGGAATGGACTAGGAGCCAGGTATTGAGGAGCAGCTGATCTCTGCTGCTTCCTCCCAAAAGACCACCAAGAACAACAGATAAATTTGTACACTAGAAACTCCAATTTCAGGGCAGTGGTGGTTTGAACTCACCTCCAGAAGACAGCCATGGCTGTTTGAACTGGAG
>NW_007255350.1:0-1514 GCF_000164805.1 Carlito syrichta | reverse complement strand
TCTCCATGGCTCCTGATTGAACCCATCCATTTCCAACTTCGGGTACAGCTGAGGCTGCCTTCAGTTCTAAGCCATTTATGCTTTCTCCACCGGTGGCAGCTTGGTTTAGGTCCCGTGCTAATCCGGTTCCAATTCTTCCCCTCTGGCAATTCTTCTCCTGTCAGCATCAGTGGATTCGTGGGGGAGGAGTATTTATGGTGTATACCCCTTTTTCTTCTTCTGATTTACACAATTGGAAGCATCAAAAACTTTTTTTCTCTGCTAGGACACAGGCACATATTTCGTTACAATAATCTGTTATGTATACACATCGTCCCATGTAAGATGACTGTCAACAACTTTTAGTCACTGTTTATTGCTGAAGAGTGAGAATGCATTAAGTCTGAAGCTAGAAAGTCCATTCTGGATTCTACTGGGGGCACGCCAGAGGAAAATCAAGACATCCTGGACAGAGATTTTCCTACTTCTCACACAAATTGGGACTCTAACACTTCAGCCAGGTCTAGAGCAATGAGTATATATCACCAGGCTTTATTAGCAGGTTTATAGGGGGCAGTCCAAAATCACATTAATTTGTCTAAAACCTCTGAGGTTCTCCAGGGACCCGATGAGTCTCCAGGGGCATTCTTTGAACATCTCCAAGAGGCGTTTTCAACGTAAACCCCTTTTGACTCCTTGTCTCCTGAGAAAGCTTGGACCATCAATTTGGCATTTGTGGCACGAGTGGCTACCAATATTTTAAAAAATGCAGAAGTTAGAAGGTTTTGCATGAATGAACATTTCTCAGTTACTTGAAGTAGCTCAAAAAGTTTACAATAACAGATGCTGAGAAACAGAAACAAGCAGTTCAGGCGGCTGCCAAAGCTGCAAGAAGACAGGCCAAAATCCTAGTGACGGCCCTCAGGGCCCCGGGAACTGGTTTAAAGCCTCCACGTGAAAAGTCTGATAACCAAAAAGGCCAAAAGGGTCAAAAACTGGAACACATCAAGTTAACAAAGAACCACTGTGCTTATTGGAAGGAGCTTGGACATTGGGCCAAAGATTCTCCCTATCGCCCACCACAAAAAAACCAAGACCCGAACCCTAAGCCCATTCTGATCCTGCCCTAGCCCAGAGGGGCAGAAAATAATTCAGACTGAAGGGTCTAAGGATCTTTCTCTTTGGGCCCTCAAGTGTCTATGGTAACCGCAGCTATTGGGGCCCACACAGTTGAACTTTTAGTGGACACTGGGGCAGAAATTTCAGTCCTAAAGTCACCATTGGGACCTATGTCTAAAAACCATCTTTTAATACAAAGAGCAACAGGAATGACTACCAATTGCAAATTCGCTTCTAATCGGATAGTTGACTTGGGACAAAAGCGGGTAACACACTTATTTTTAGTAGTTCCTGAGTGTTTGTTCCCTCTCAATCGTAGAAATATGTTACAGAAATTAAGAGCAACCATTGTGCTTTCAGCTGACAAAACTGAAACGTTTATTCCTACTACATATTAAATACTCTTAACTGTTCTA
>NW_007255349.1:1646-3202 GCF_000164805.1 Carlito syrichta | reverse complement strand
TTAAGTCAATTGGCTATCCAGCTGTTTAGTTAGTTAAAAAGCTAGTTAATGCAGATGACTATCCATCAGGCTAGCTAGTTATTTCATCTATTTAAGTCCTCTGGCTAACTAGGAAGCTAACTGAATAAGTCAGTTAGTTATGTCAGTTAGTTAAACCAGTTGGCTAACTAGGTAGCTAGCTGATTAAGTCAGCTATTTAAGTCAGCTTGCTAGCTACTTAAATATGTGTGCTAGGTCAGCTGGCGTGCCAGATCACTATCCAGCTGGTTAGATGGGTAGCTAGGTAGTTAAATCACCTGTCATGCCAGTGGGCTATGTAGGTAGTTAGCTAGTTAACTCAGCTGTCTATCCAGCTGGCTAGCTAGGTAGCTAGACAATGTGTTCAACCTCCTATCCAGCTGGCTAGCTCCTTAAGTCACTTAGTTAAGTCAGCTGTCTAGCCAGCTGGCTAGCTAGTTAAGCCACCTATTTAAGTCAGCTGGATATCCAGCTGGCTACCTAGGAAGCTTGTTACTTAAGTCAGCTGGCTATTCAGCTGGCTAGCTAGTTAAGTCATGTAGTTAATTCATCTGGCTAGTCACCTGGCTAGCTATATAGCAAGTTATTTAATTAAGCTGTCTGAAAAGAAGGCCAGCTATTTAAGTCAGCTATTTGATTCAGCTGGCTAGCCAGTTGGCTAGCTATGTAGTGAGCTTGTTAAGTCAGTTGACTACCTAATTGCCTAGCTAAATAAGTCAACTACTTAAGTCTGCTGGCTAGTCTGCTAGCTAGCTAGGTAGAGAGCTAGTTAAGCTAGCTGAGTAGTCTGCTATTTGTGCCAGCTGGCTAGCTGGTTAAGCCAGCTAGATAAGTCATCTGTCTAGACAGCTGGATAGCTAGGCACCAAGCTAATTAATTCAGCTGATTGTCAGCTGGCTAGTTATTCAAGTCAGCTAGTAAATTCATCTGGCTTCCCAGCTGGCTTGCTAGATAGCTAGCTAGTTAAGTCAGCTGGTTAGCCAGCTAGCTAGCATGTTAAGTCACCTAGTTAAGTCCGCTCGCTAACCAGCAGGTTAGCTGGGTAGCTAGGTAATTAATTCAGCAGGTAAGCCAGCGGTATATGTAAGTAGCCAACTAGTTAAGTTAGCTTCCTAGCCACCTGGCTAGCTGAAGATGTCAGCTAGTTAAGTCAGGGGTTTAGCCAGCTGTCTAACTAGTTATGTCAGATAGTTGAGTCAGCTGGCTAGCCAACTGACTAACTGGATAAGTCAGCTACTTAATTCAAGTGGCAAGCCAACTGGCTAGCTAGGCATCTAGCTAGTTATGTCACCTGGCTAGCCAGCTGGTTAGCTGGTTAAGTCAGGTAGTTAAGTCAGCTGGCTTGCCACCTGGCTATGTAGGTAGCTAGCTAATTAAGTCAGCTGGCTAACTGGCTGGCTAGCTAGTAAAGTCAGCGAGTTAAGTGAGCTGGCTATCAGCTGGCTAGCTAGGAAGCTAACTTGTTAGCCAGCTGGCTAGCTGGATGACTATCTAGTTAGTCAACTATTAAGTCAGCTGGCTAACCAACTGTCTAGCTA
>NW_007255349.1:0-620 GCF_000164805.1 Carlito syrichta | reverse complement strand
CCAGGTGGCCAGCCCGCTACCTAGCTAGATGGCTGCCTCACCAGCTAGCCAGCCAGGTAGCTAGTTAATTAAGCCAGCTGGCTAGCCATCTAGCCAATGAGGTAGTTAGCAAGTTAAGTCAGCTGGCTAGCCAGCTAGGCAGCCAACAAACTAGTCATCTAGATACGTCAGCTAGCTAGCCAGCTAGCTAATTAAGTCAGCTAGCAAGTCAGGTTGCTAGCCAGCTAGCTAGTTAAGTCATCTAGCTAGACAGCTAGTTAGTCAGCTTGATAGTTGTCAGTTAGCCAGTAACCATATAGCTAGATAGTTAAGTCAGTGAGCTAGAACATTAGTTAGCTTGTTTGCTAACTAGTTATGTCAGTTAGATGGCTAGCTATCTAGTCAGCTAGCTAGTCAAATCAGCTAGCAAATCAGCTCATTACTTAACTAACTAGATGGCTAGCAAATCAGCTATCTGGTAACCTAACTGGTTGGCTCGCTTGCTTTCCATCAGGTCAGCTAACTACTCAGCTCACTTGCTTGCCAACCAGTCAGGAAACTAGTCGGCTTGCTCACCAACTAACAAGTCAACTAACTTGTCAGCTCACTCGCAGGACAACAAGTCAGCTAACTAATCGGAT
>NW_007255348.1:1858-3307 GCF_000164805.1 Carlito syrichta | reverse complement strand
CCTCTGTGGAAGCAGTGTGATGATTCCTAAAAGCTTTAAATATCAACCTCACATACGACCCCACAATCCCCCTACTGGGAATATATCCGGAAGAACACAAATCACTCTATAAAAAAGACACCTGCATATGTATGTTTATCGCAGCATTGTTCACAATAGCAAGAACCTGGAAGCAACCATGCCGCCCATCAAAAGAGGACTAGATTTAAAAAATGTGGTACATATACATGATGGAATACTACGCAGCCATAAAAAAGAACAAAATCATGAATTTCGCAGCAACCTGGATGGAACTAGATTCTATAATACTGAATGACCTTTCACAAAAACAAAGGTCCGAGTATCACATGCTGTCCCTCATAAAATGGACCTTGAACATCCAACCTAATACTCTAAGAAAATGACTGACAATAGTTGGAAACTATGGGGACAGGGAGGAAGATGGGATTAACGAGCAAATATCTGTCTGGGGATGGGGAAGCACGTCTTATCAAGAGGGTGCCTGAATGAAACGTATCTGTATACCTAACCCTTAACTGTCTCCCAAAACATCATAATAAAAAATATTGATTATAAAAAAAGAAAAAAATAAAAATAATAGGGTTTTCTTATTCTTTATTTACTTTCCATAATAAAACTACTAGTATACATTAAATTCTCAGACTACTGTTTTTACTAAGAAAGTTATTTATTTATCTATCCTAAGATTTGTTAAAGGAGATTATAATGCAATCAGTTAGTTTCTAACTGAGAATATAAATAAGATATAAGAGGGATGAAAAAGAAATTTGATGAAAATTATGTTTTAAAAGGAGAAGTTGCTCTGACTCTCGCCCCCGGGAGGCTGGGGACCCCAGCATTGCAGCCTACTCCTCAAACAGAGCTCGGCCATCGCTATCACTAGAACATCGCAAGGACTGGACATTTTTACTGCATCATCCTCTCCCGCTGCTGCCGCAGCCCCTCCCCCCACCAGCGCTCCCGCCGCCGCCGCCGCCGCCGCCGTCGCCGCCGCCGCACCCGCCGCGGCCTCTGGCACGGGTAGCTCATCACAACACAGCCGGAGGAGATCCACATCAAACCGCTTCAGGGAAGATTTGCTGGGATCGCTGCCACCGCTCCTGCGATGGAGACTGTCCTGCCCACCCGGTGCGGGGCTCCTGTTGCCTGCTCGGAGGCAGGCAGCCATTTTGTTCCTGTCCGGCCCCACCCCCTTTGGGGCGAGCAGATGAGATAGCACCACCTGCTGGCGATTCAAGGTAACAACACCGAAACGGGAGAGACAAGCTTCATAAAGACATAGACTAAACTTTTGAACCGAGGTTATTTTGAACTGTCCTTCACAGCAGATCAGGGGAACTGACCCTAACTGCAAACTAATTTACCAGCTTGAAAAAAAAAAAAAAAAAAAACAAAACGAGAAATCAGACCTGAAAGGACATTGGACTT
>NW_007255348.1:0-850 GCF_000164805.1 Carlito syrichta | reverse complement strand
AAAATGAAACCTTACTCTTTACATTTCACTGTTCCTACTAAACTTCATTCAGTGATAAAAATCCTTTCCCTGGCATCAGATTGAAGCTTAGAAAAGCCCATGCCCTTTGTGAAGAAATGGCAATATAATAGTCACTTTGGCATACATAGAGTCTGTATTCAATATATAAAATGTGCAGTAAAGGATATGAATCATAAATTGGAAGTTAATTTGACAGTACATTTTTCCTTCCCACAACTTAAATGTAATACCAACCAGTCATGGAAAAACAATATATTGAAAAGATGAATTCATCATTGCTTCTTGGCCTCCTTTTTTCTCTCTTCTCCTTTCTGTTTGCTAGCCAGTTATGAACGTTTCGGGGTCAGACACGTAGCTAAGGAAGGAAGAGTATGAAAAGTCTAAGAAAGGTTTTCCTTTGTTCTTTCATTCCTGAGAATGGCTAGTATTTAAATATAACCCTCTCTCTCGGTGTGTTTGATGACTATGTCCTCTTTAGGGGCAGAATAATCTCTATTCTAGAGATTAATTGCTTTGCTTTAGCCCCGAAGGATACATTCATTTTCAGCTATTTGATGTGGAGTTTCCTCATTTCTCTAAGCAGCCCCTTATAGAGAAATACATCGATGAGCTGATTTTTCCAATATTGCTCTGTACCAATCTATTCTTTACTCCAAACAAATTCTGAAAGTGCAAGCTAATGACATCACAAGTCACTCTGTTTTGTGGCTTATCTTGTTTTGTCAGAGGGGTCAGGTGCCAGTCCTCTATTATTCTAAACTGCAAAAAAGAGAAACTATATAAAAGATTCCACCAATAAGACAGAAGGAAAGGAGTCAACCTTCTCCAT
>NW_007255347.1:4607-7089 GCF_000164805.1 Carlito syrichta | reverse complement strand
CTTCCCACGTCATGGTTTTTATTTATTGAACCCAGTATTTCCTTTCCATTGGCTTATGTCCTGTGCAATGTCTATCAGCATGAGTGTGTACTGTTTAGTGTACTGTTCTATTGTCCGCTTAACTTTGTTTTTGTACTATTTTGTGGTTTTGGCTGCTACGGTAATTGAATTGTTTCCTTAGTGGTTTCTTCAGGTGGACTTTGAAAGTGTAGAGAGACACCAGGTGTTTGTATGTTGAATTTGTGTCCCGCAACAATGCTGAATTTTGAGTTCTGAAAGGGTGAGTGTGTGTGTGTGAGTGTGTGTGTATGTGTGTGTGTGTCTGGTGAACTTGTTGGAGCTGTCTATACGTAGCGTCGTGTCTACGAAAACTGAGTTAACTTTACTCCTTCGTCTCCCGTGAGGATACCTTGAAAAATTGTTTTTTGTTTAATTGTTCTGTTCAGCATTCTTAACCCTATCTTGAAGGGAAGTGGTGGAAGACTATATCCACGTATACTTCTTGATCTTCAGGGAAAAGCTGAAAGTTTCACCATGGCGTAATCATGATAGTTTTGTGTGTTCCTATGTGGCCTTTATCAGGTGAAGGAGGTTGTCTTCTATTCTGAGTTACATTTTAGTGTTTGTATCATGAATCAGTGTGAATTTTTCTCAAATCCCTTCGACCTCAATAAATAAGGTTGTATGTGGCTACTTTTATACTGCTAGTGCGGAATTTTCCTTTGTTGAGTTTTGTTGATATGACATTTACGTTTTGTACGTTGTGCTACACATGTTTCTCAGAAATCAATCTCACTTGCCATCGGTTTCTAATTGAATTCATTTTTACTATACGTGGCTGAGGATTGGTGTCCGAAATGCCGATGAATGCCTTCCAATGAATAACTGAAGAAAAAGCCTAGAGATTCCACACCTGCACCAACAGTATGGGAGCTCGGTGGACATCCGCTCGGAGAACAATCCTAGCCCATGATAGCTGCTGCTTTCCAAAAGCTCTTGAAAGTCTCTGGAAGTTGTCCTAAGTTAGGCATCCAAGCCACCAGACAGGTTTGGTCTCCGAGAGAGCATTGAGAGTAGGTGGCACATGGCCATGACCTATCCCCACCCCGAGCTGTACATGACGAAAGGTCTGCTTGGTTGAGTGTGGCCGAGAAGATGATGCTGTGTCTCCCCTCAGCTCCCAGACCGGAGAGTCAGTGTCTTCTTCCTTCCAGCTCTGAGTCATGGAGGCTCCGTTCCTGGCAAGTGAGTCCCAGAGGCTGGGGCTTCCTTCCGCCATCTGTTGCCCACTCACAGGATTGGAGCTCTGTGCAGGGCCGGGCAGGCCGGGACAGTGGGGTTCAGATTGTCTTCACGCTGCTTTTCTTGTAGAGCAGAGGTTACATGCTGGTGGCGATCACCCGTTAGGACCTGGACACCTGGCCTCACTCAGCACCCACCCCTGAAGCATGAATGTCACTCCACGAGAAGTGGGTCTCTGTCCTTCCCGTTGGCTCCCGCGCATGGGTTTGGAGAAGGTTTTCCTCGCAGTAGAGGCACTGTCTATGATCACAGCACTCTGAAATTCTCACTAAAAGGTCTGGCTACTTTTCAAGGAGACTATGTGGCAAGAACAAATGCCAGGGTGCTCTCCGCAAAGTTGAGTGGTGAATGTTGGTGGTGAGAAGTAAAGGAAACTCATAGAACCCTAAGGGAAGCAAGCTAAATCGTTGGCTATGGACAGCTAGGAAGTGTATCCCCGCAATCAAAGCACACCTCATTGTGCACCAAAACGACTCCTGCTAAGGGTAGGCCAGGCATGGAATCTCCCACCTCTCATCCAGCACTTTGGCAGACTGAGGACGGAAGATTGCTGGAGCCCAGGAGTTGAAACATGACTGTGTAACATCAGGCAGCCTCATCTCTATCTCCAAAATGTCATCAATGAGCTGGGCATGGAGACATAGGCTTTTGGTTGCAGCCGCTTGGGAGGATTGCCTGAGCCCCGGAGGTCTACCCTGTGGTCAGGTATGGTTGTACCACTCTAGTACCGTCTGGGCCTCAGAGTGAGGCCCTGACTCAAAGAGAAACGCAACCCACAGATGCGGAAAATATATTTGCGAATGTACATCTGACAAGGGATGATCAGCTCGGAACTACAAGGAACTGCCACTTGCCGACAAGAAAAAAACAAACAGCCTCATTTCACAGTGAGCAAAAGATAGGAACAGACCCTTCTCAACAGCAGACATACAAGCAGCCACCAAAGACGTTGGAAAAAGCTCAGCCTCATTTGTCATCCGAAAATGCAAGTGAAAACTACCTTGAGGAGTCACCTATTTTCAGTCAGGATGGCTATCATCCATCATTCCCAAAACAACAGATGCTGGCGTGGAAATGACAAAAAGGGAACACTTCTACACTGCTCGTGGGAGTGTAAACTCGGACCAGCTCTGTGGATAACCATTTGGTGACTCCTAACCGATCTAAACATGGACCCAGC
>NW_007255347.1:0-3489 GCF_000164805.1 Carlito syrichta | reverse complement strand
GCGCAACGCGGTTCCGCCTCTCGGGCCGCGGCCTCCCACGGAGTGCTTCGGACTCCCGCGCTGCGGGACCCCAGAGTGTGGCTCGCGGCGACTGGGACGACCGCGGAGCTGGGCCCCCCGCTGGCGGCGGAGCTGGGCCCCCCGCAGGCGGTGGAGCTGGGGCCCCCCTACCACGTCGAGGGAACGTGAGTCAGGCCGCTCTTGGACATGGACCCTTAACCGTGAGTTCACAGACTCTTCTTTTCTTGTATTTTCTTACCTGTGTTGTGGCTTTTGCTGGACGTGGAACTGCTGGATTATGCATGAGAGTATCCAGTTTTCTGAGAAATGTGTGTGGAAGGACTGCCCTATTCCCACGGAATGTATGTGGCCATAAATGTGTCCACTGATTCCTCAGTGTTCGTTCTGTTCCATGGATCAATCGTTAGGGTTTTATACCATTGCCTCTGTGTTTGGTTTACTGGACTTTGGTGAAAGCAGAAAGTGTGAAACCCTAAACTTTGCCCATTTTGACGACAGTTTGGGCTATTGCAGGTCTCGTGCAATTCTACTGAAATACAAGACAGTTGGGTTTTGGGCGAGATTTCTTTCTGTTTTTAATGCGTTGTGTAGTAGTGGCATCTTCCCACGTCATGGTTTTTATTTATTGAACCCAGTATTTCCTTTCCATTGGCTTATGTCCTGTGCAGTGTCTATCAGCATGAGTGTGTACTGTTTAGTGTACTGTTCTATTGTCCGCTTAACTTTGTTTTTGTACTATTTTGTGGTTTTGGCTGCTATGGTAATTGAATTGTTTCCTTAGTGGTTTCTTCAGGTGGACTTTGAAAGTGTAGAGAGACACCAGGTGTTTGTATGTTGAATTTGTGTCCCGCAACAATGCTGAATTTTGAGTTCTGAAAGGGTGAGTGTGTGTGTGTGAGTGTGTGTGTATGTGTGTGTGTGTCTGGTGAACTTGTTGGAGCTGTCTGTACGTCGCGTCGTGTCTATGAGAACTGAGTTAACTTTACTTCTTCGTCTCCCGTGAGGATACCTTGAAAAATTGTTTTTTGTTTAATTGCTCTGTTCAGCATTCTTGACCCTATCTTGAAGGGAAGTGGTGGAAGACTATATCCACGTATACTTCTTGATCTTCAGGGAAAAGCTGAGAGTTTCACCATGGAGTAATCATGTCAGTTTTGTGTTTTCCTATGTGGCCTTTATCAGGTGAAGGAGGTTTTCTTCTATTCGGAGTTACATTTTAGTGTTTGTATCATGAATCAGTGTGAATTTTTCTCAAATCCCTTCGACCTCAATAAAGAAGGTTGTATGTGGCTACTTTTATACTGCTAGTGCGGTATTTCCTTTGATTGAGTTTTGTTGAAATGAGATTTACGTTTTGTACGTCGTGCTACACATGTTTCCCAGAAATCAATCCCACTTGGCATGGTTTCTAATTGAATTCATTTTCCTATACGTGGCTGAGGATTGGTGTCCGAAATGCTGATGAATGCCTTCCAATGAATAATTGAAGAAAAAGCCTAGAGATTCCACACCTGCACCAACAGTATGGGAGCTCGATGGACATCCACTCGGAGAACAATCCTAGCCCATGATAGCTGCTGCTTTCCAAAAGTTCTTGAAAGTCTCTGGAAGTTGTCCTAATTTAGGCATCCAAGCCACCAGACAGGTTTGGTCTCCGAGAGAGCATTGAGAGTAGGTGGCACATGGCCATGACCTATCCCCACCCCGAGCTGTACATGCCGAAAGGTCTGCTTGGTTGAGTGTGGCCGAGAAGATGATGCTGTGTCTTCCCTCCGCTCCCAGACCGGAGAGTCAGTGTCTTCTTCCTTCCAGCTCTGAGTCATGGAGGCTCCGTTCCTGGCAAGTGAGTCCGAGAGGCTGGGGCTTCCTTCCCCCATGTGTTGCCCACTCACAGGATTGGA
Source organism: Carlito syrichta (assembly GCF_000164805.1). NCBI lineage: Eukaryota > Metazoa > Chordata > Mammalia > Primates > Tarsiidae > Carlito > Carlito syrichta. The sequence goes on along the minus strand of NW_007255347.1, from coordinate 1,567 downwards.
GCTCTGTGCAGGGCCGGGCAGGCCGGGACAGTGGGGTTCAGATTGTCTTCACGCTGCTTTTCTTGTAGAGCAGAGGTTACATGCTGGTGGCGATCACCTGTTAGGACCTGGACACCTGGCCTCACTCAGCACCCACCCCTGAGGCATGGATGTCACTCCAAGAGAAGTGGGTCTCTGTCCTTCCCGTTGGCTCCCGCGCATGGGTTTGGAGAAGGTTTTCCTCGCAGTAGAGGCACTGTCTATGATCACAGCACTCTGAAATTCTCACTAACAGGTCTGGCTACTTTTCAAGGAGACTATGTGGCAAGAACAAATGCCAGGGTGCTCTCCGCAAAGTTGAGTGGTGAATGTTGGTGGTGAGAAGGAAAGGAAACTCATAGAACCCTAAGGGAAGCAAGCTGAATCGTTGGCTATGGACAGCTAGGAAGTGTATCTCAGCAAGCAAAGCACACTTCATCGTGCACCAGAACGACTCCTGCTAAGGGTAGGCCAGGTCTGGAATCTCCCATCTCTCGTCCAGCACTTTGGCAGACTGAGGACGGAAGATTGCTGGAGCCCAGGACTTGGAGACGCGACTGTCTAACATCACGCAGCCTCATCTCTATCTCCAAAATGTCATCAGTGAGCTGGGCATGGAGATACAGGCTTGTATTTGTAGCTGTCTGGGAGGATTGCTTGAGCCCAGGAGGTCCACCCTGTGGTCAGGTATGATTGTACCACTCTACTCCACTCTGGTCATCAGAGTGAGGCCCTGACTCCAAAAAGAGAAAAAGAAGCCGCCGACTGGAAAAAAAATATTTGCAAATGTGCAACTGATAAAGGATGATCATCAAGGATCTGCTAGGAACTCCCACGTGCTGACAAGGAAAAAACAAACAGCCTCATTTCAAAGTGAGCAAACGATATGTACAGACCCTTCTCAACAACAGACACACACGCAGCCACCAAAGACATTTCAAAAAGCTCAACCTCATTAGTCATCCAAAAATGCAAATGAAAACTACATTGAGAGGTCCCCTAAGTTCAGTCGGGATGGCTATCATCCATAATTCCAAAAACAGCAGATGCTGGCGAGGAAATGACAAAAAGGGAACACTTCTACACTGCTCACGGGAGTGTACATCAGTACAAGCTCTGTGGATAACCATTTGGTGATTCCTAGACGATCTAAAAATCGACCCTGCCCTTCTCTGACTGTGAATATATCAGGAAGAATGGAATTCTTCTATAAAGGAGATATTCGCACATGTATGTTTATCGCCACATTGTTCGCAATAGCAAGAACATGGAACCAACCATATTGCCCTTCTAAAGAGGACTGGATTAAAATTATGTGGTACGTAGGAACAATGCAGTACTATGCAGTCAAAACGAGAACAAAATCACGATGTTCACGGAAACCTGGATGGAGTTAGTGTCTATCCTACTGGTTGACCTTTCACAGAAGCAAAAACTGAGTATCACATGTACTCACTCATAAGTGGACCTTGAACGACCATCATAATAAAAAAAAAAAAGATTTTCAGAGTTGGGAAATCGGAGGGGTGGGGGAGGGGCAGGATTTGCA
>NW_007255346.1:0-12798 GCF_000164805.1 Carlito syrichta | reverse complement strand
GGGGAGACAGAAAAGGCGATACATAGGGTATTTCAGAGGCAGTGCTGAGTGCCATGAGAAACAAGATCATGGCGGGGAGGGTGGAATGACGACCCTTCTTCTGTTCAGTGCTCAGGGAGGACTTCTGCAGCAGGGACGTTTGAGGTGAAATCTCAGCAGTAAGGAGTTAGGGAGGGAGGGAATGGTGTCCCAGGTGGAAGGAACAGCATGTGCAGAGGCTCTAAGGTGGGAACGGTATGGATGTGACTGTGGCAGAGCAAACGGACGCGTGGTTGGAGTGGGCTTGCTGGAGGGCCAGATCCAGCAGATAACATGGGGGGTGCCCAGTTACAGTGGGATTTCAGACAAACAATGAATGATTTTTTTTCAGTGCAAGTTTGTCCTCATACTTGCACTAAAAAAAATCATTTTGCGCTAAGAAAAATCCACTGTGTATCCGAAATCCCATTGTAACTGGGTTTCCTGTATCTTATCTAGCGACCCTAGACTGGGGCAGAGATGGGTCAGTAGTAGTCTGGGACAGGCAGCTGGCTGTGATTCTGAGGGTCAACAGTGTCCAAGCCCTCCAGTCTCTAGCCTGTCCATGTGCCTGGGTGGGTGATCTCTGCTTGGTCGGGGAAGTGTCTGTCAGGGACCCCAGCAAATGTGCGGGTGCATTACAAAGAACCCTCCAGAAGATGACCGATTCCAAGCAACAGGCAGGGGAGCCTGTGGCATCAGGCTCTCAGGAGGTGAAAACATCCCTTATAGAAAGGAGGCCATGGAGCTAGGACAGGAGTGCTGGTAAAATTAGAAGAACTGTGTTCCCTTTATTAGAAATGCAGGAGGTGCCACAAGGGTTTCCTTGCTCACTTCTGAAATGGAGACCGAGTCAGCCATGTGATACACCTGAGAAGGGGGGAGGGCCCCGGGGATGCCGACCCGCCTGCTTCTGGGGCCCACAGAGGGGAGGTCTGGGTGCCAGTCCTGCTCTTGCCACTGGGTGAATTGCTTTGTGACCTCAGGGCTGCCCTGCGCCTCAGTTTCCCCACATGTGCAAAAAGGGACCCTGCCCTGGGGAGAGGGGTAGAGGGACCAGCCCAGGACAGGACACTGAGGGGTGAGGGCCAGAGGGAAGGAGTGACTGAACTGCCCCTTGGCAGAATCTGGACCCCTCACCTGGGCTCTGCTGGCTTCACAGAATCATCAGCACTCGCTGGATGAATGAATGAGGGCTCTTTGGCAAAACCCTTCCTTTTAGTGAACAGAACTATTAAGACCTCTGCTAGGCCATCGCCTTGCTAAGCTATGGTGTGGTGGTGTGGCCATGCACTCTCTGAGCTATGGCCAGGCCAGGTTTTCCTAAGCTTTGGTCCCTCCTCCCCTACCCTGGGGAGGTGAATCTCTCTCTCTCTTGACTCCTCTCTCTCTCTCTCTCTCTCTCTTTCTCTCTCTCCCCTCTTCTATTTACTTTCTAAATAAACTATATTTTCTAATCTAAAAAAAATGACTTCTGCTAGGTTCTAATCTGGCATTTCCAAACCATCTCACATCAAACGTTAAAGGCACCCACATGCCCCATTAAATAAAATTTATGTATACAAGAGTGGAGTGGAGATACAATTGACTAGTTGACTAATGTTATGCTCTGTGGTCATTTAATAAAAATTTATTCGTTTTGATGTGTGTGTTTTCTTCCCTCCCTCCCCTACTTTCCATCTCGAATACACTTGAGAACCAACTTATAAGCTCCTAGGTGAAATACTGTGCCCAAAGGTCTAAGGGAGCAGGGCTTGTCCCCATTTCAGTCTTCCCACCTCTAAAAGGGGCAGATTGCAGGAGATGACCCCACAGGGCTCTTCCAGCTCTGGCTTTGTGAATGGCATCCACAGTGCGTGCTCCAAGGTGTGGAGCCCCTGCTAGGGAATGGGCGGGCCCATGGGGAGGCTGCCATGACAAACCCAGTGCTATGGTTTGAATGTACATGTTCCCCAAAAATGTATGTTTTGGAACTGAAAGCCCAAGGTGATGTATTAAGAGGTGGGGCCGGCCGAGCTCAGTGGCTCAGCTATAATCCCAGTACTTTGGGAGACCAAGATGAGTGGATTACCTGAGCCCGTGGGTTCGAGACCCACCCGAGCAACTTGGTACAATAAATAAATTAAAAAATTTGCCGGGCAGGGTAGCACGCGCCGGTAGTTCCGGCTACTTGGAAGGCTGAGGCGGAAGGATCATCGGAGTCCAGTAAGTCAAGGCTGTGGTGGCCAGGAGCGTGCCACTGCACTCCAGTCCAGGTGACAGAGTGAGACTCCAACTCAAAATAAAATAAAATAAAATAAAGAGGTGAGGCCTTGGCTGGGCATGGTGGTTCACACCTGTAATCCCAGCACTTTGGGAGGCCGAGGTGAGAGAATTGCCTGAGCCCAGGGGTTCCAGACCAGCCTGGGCAACTTAGTGAAACCGCATCTCTACAATAAATCCTAAAATAGCCATGTGTGGTGATATGCACCTGTGGTTCCAGCTACTCGGACGGCTGAGGTGGAAGATTACCTGATGCCAGCAGGTTGAGCATGCCACTGCACTCCAGCCTGGGCCACAGAGTGAGATTCCAACTCAAAAAAAAAAAGTGAGGCAGGACTATGGGAGGCGGTTAGGACACGAAGGCTCTGCCCCCATGAATGGGATTCAGGCCCTTGCAAAAGGGGCCTCAGAGAGCTGCCATGCAAGGACATAGTGCTCGTCCCGTGCGCCTCCACCACTGAGAAACAGCAACAAGGCACCGTCCTGGGAGCAGAGAGCAGCCCTCGCCAGACACGAAGCGGCCAACTCCCTGACCCTAGACTTCCCAGCTTCCAGAACCATGAGAAATGAATTTATCTTCTTTACAAATTACCGACCTAAGGCGTCTTGCTATGGCAGAGGGAAGGACTAAGGCATCCACGCATCCTGCAGAGGCAGAGGGCCTCAGTGGGTAGTCAGAGGGAAGGGGGGGTCCCACCAGGGAAGCAGATCTGCCGGCCTAACTCCCAGGTGGAAGCTGATGGAGGACACAGAGGAGTCATTCCGGCGCCTGAAGCCCTGCCTGGGTGTCAGCCTTCCAGTGCCTGGGGGTGGGGGAGCTGGGAAAGTTGTCCCCTTCAGGGTCCTGATGGCGATAGCAACTCTAACTGCGCATCAGAGGATACTGGGCTGGGAAATTTGCATTTTCCCCTCATTCAATTTCACTATCGTGGGTTCAAACATCCCTCAACAGTAGTTTTTTGTCTTTTGTTTTTCAGAGAGACAGGGTCTTACTGTTGTCCAGGCTGGAGTGCAGTGATGTGATCATAGCCCACCGTAGCCTTGAACTCCTGGGCTCAAGTGATCCTACCATCTCAGCCTCCCAAGTAGGTGGGACTGTAGGCGTGTACCACCATGTGTGGCTAATTTTTTTTATATAGAAATGAAGTCTCACTATTTTGCCCAAGCTGGTCTTGAACTTCTGGCCTCAAGTGATGCTCCTTCCTTGGCCCCCCAAAGTTTTGGGATTAGAGACATGACCCTCCACGCCTGACCAATGATAGATATTATCATCCCCATTTTACAGATGAATAGGAAGAGACATGGGGGCAGTTAGGACAAGACCTATGGGGTCCCTAGTGTACCTGACACAAAGTCCTTGAGATTGAGAAGATGTGCACAGAAGCACATTGAAATGACATGGAGTCATGGGGAAAAGATCAACCATTTCTGTCTGGCACTTAAGCCTTTCAAGCAAATGCATGCCCCATAAGCAGACCACCAGCCACCCAAAGCCCCACACCAGAATCTGGTCTTGATTATTACAGATCTTACGATCATAGTACTTGCATTGTCATAGTACTCTGTCCTGTAATAAAACCCGAGCAGAAACTACCACAGCCACGTAGAGAAGGACTGCTGTGTGTGGCTGAGGCCGAGATACTCCAAAGCAGCTCACTCTGGCAGGAGACAACTGAACCTGTAATTCCCAATCCCTGGAATGGAGCAGGACGGTTCCAAGCTAACTCCACCTGGAAGGTCAGAGGCTGCCCAGAGGAGGTAGCTTCTCTGTTGACAGTATGAGCCGATGTGTTCTAGATGGAAGAACTGGAAGGGCTCCCCAGACAGAGAGAACAGAACGAGCAACAGCAGGAACCGCATGTCCCCTTGGGGGAGCTGAGAACTGCATTGTGGCTGGAGCTCAGCATTCCAGGGGGTCTGGGAAGAGGACGGCTGGCAAGGGGCCCAGAGCAAGCAGCAAGGGGCTCATGGGCCCTGGGCAAGAGTCTGGACTTGACTCTGAGCCATTGAAGCCACAGAAAGGTTTCCTTGCTTGCGAGCGACACCCGCTGTGGACTCTTCAAGCCCAGAGACCCTCGACTCCCTCAGGCTCAGAGACAATTCAGACGTGTTCCCTTCAGCGCTGGCTCGTCTCCCCTTCCCGCAGTCTCAGCTTCTGGAACTCCTGGATCAGAACTGCTCAGCCTTCATTCCTGTCCCCAGACTGGCCTGTTATCTGTTTCCTCTTCTTTCTGAGATGAAGAAGAAAGTATTCAACAGGGACACACCCTGGGCTGTGTTTGCAGTAAACTTCTCGGTACGAGCTTTCAGGCTGCTGCCGGTGTCTGTAATGAATGTCTCAGGTAGCCATGCAAGTTTCCTGTTTATTCTTTCCATATGGTATTTCTAATGTCTGGCATGGCTACCATTCCTTTTCCATATATCCCTGTCCTTGTCTCATTTCTGCTTGATTTCATAACTCTTTGTGCTTTTCATGAATGTGATGACTGTCCTCTGAAGGAATGCAGTTGTACATTGTGTCCCCTCCCCACAATAAATATGTTGAAGGTCTAGCCCCAGTACCTCATGACATGCCCTGATTTGAAGGTAAGGTTGTTGGGGATGTCTTAGTTATGATGGGGCCACCTTGGAGGAGGGTGGCCCCCGTCCCGTCCGATGAGGGAACTGTGACGAGAGACATCCGCAGAGGAAGGACGGTGTGAAGAGGGAGGCGAAGATTGGAGGGAGGCACCAACCAACCAGGCGTGCCCGTCGTCGCTGAGGCTGGAAAAGAGGCCAGGCACAGACACAGAGGCTGCCCAGAGCCCTTGGAAGGCCCACTCTGCTGACACCTGGTTGAGAGTGCCAGCCCCCTGATGGCAGAAGAAGACGGCTCTGTTGCTGTGATCCCCTGGGTTGTGGCACCATGTTATAGCAGCCCCCAGAACCCAAGGCAATCCCAAACACCACTTCCCTACAGACACTTCCCATAGACGCTGCATATCGACCTGGCGTGGGTCCTCCCCACGTAGGCATCTGGGAGTCCTGTTCTGCGTCATTTTAAAAATTCTGCTGTGCAGACTCATCTTGTGAGGGAGACTTCCCCGTCCCTTGCTCCTCTACCTACCCTGCAACTCATGCTGTTCCCTGTGGCCTGAGTGCAGACCGGGACGGAGAGTTCATGCTGACATGCAGGCATCTCCCAGGGACCGGGGCAGGGGTCATCTTGCCACGGGTGGGAGGTCCAATCCCAGCCATGCGGCTGCAGCATGAACTTAGTCCTGGTAGCCTGACAGGAGCCCAGTCCCAGGGGGAGTCAGCAGCATCATTCCTCAGCCCTCCGCCTGCCCAGGGCGCCAACAGTGAGCCTGCTCCTGTCCCTCAACAGTCACGGACTCCTGGGCTCCTGTCACACAACAGCTCGTTCTGCTGGCTCCGCCTTCTCTGTCCACCTCCCAACAACTCCCTGGACACTCTGTGACATCTCCCATTTCAGCTTCCTCATCTGAACCCACCAGAGCTGACTGAGTCCTCCCGATTTGTCTCTGTGCTCCTGCTAGAGCGTCAGCTCTTTGAGGACTGGAAAGGCTGCGGTCCTCCTGAACCCTGGATTCACATCTAGCCAGGGCCTGGCACATGGAGGGGGCTCAGTGAACTTTGTTGACTGAGTTACTGATTACAGCAGGACAAGGAGCTGGCCTGGAAGCTGAGAGGAGTCCCTACTCCTACTTCAAACAGGAAGTCTCGCCTTCTGGGGGGATGGGTGACATGGGGCCTGGGAAGGAGTGGGTGGGAGAGGGAAACATGCTGTCATGGGGCCTGTGTGCACAGAATCCGGCCAGGCTCGGTGGCTCAGCCTGTAATCCCAGCACTTGGGGGGCCGAGGAAAGTGGATTGCTTGAGCCCGCGGGCTCGAGACCCGGCTGGGCAACTTGGTGAGACCTCATCTCCACAATAAATCAAAAATTAGCCGGACATAGTAGGCACACCTGTAGTTCCAGCTACTTGGAAGGCTGAGGCGGAAGGATCGCTGGAACCCAGCCGGTTGAGGCCGCGGTGGCCGGGAGCGTGCCACTGCACTCCAGTCTGGGCGACAGAGTGAGACTCCAACTCAAAATAATAATAATAATGATAACTATACAGAATCCAGTGGGTGTGGGAGGAGCACATGAGCAGGCACTTACAGGAAAGGACACAGAGGCGACCAGCAGCTGGACCCTGAACCTGCTGCTCTCAGGCATCACACCATCCCCCACCCAGAAAGAGGGGAGCTGCTCCCAGCGTGTCTTGGAGACAGTGGTCACTTGGCAACCTGGCCAATCAGCAGAGCCCATCATCCAGCCACTATGATTGGCTCAGATCCCAGCACGTGACCAATCAGGTGTCAAGGGTCAGGCCTTAGGCCTGGGCCCCTGGAGGACAAGAGGTTCCATTTCCGTTGGGCGGTTGGGGCAGTTGGTGCCTTCCTGTCACCTTGAAGGGAAATCTCACCTGAACTGGCTCCAACACAGAGGGAAGTAAGCTGGACCACAGGCTGCAAGAGGTGATCTTGGTGGCATCATCCAGCACCCGTGAGCATCCTGGCCTGACGTCTTCTGCCTTTAGATCTCTAGGTTCGTAAATCATTCTCTCCTGCTCTCCTTTCTGTTGGTATCGAAAGCTTAGCTTCAACTGAGTCTGATTTGGGCATAAATACTGTCGCTTTCTGTGTCAACTTTAATAGAAGAACCTACCCCCAAAGATCCATCTCTTCTGGTTTTGGGTGCTTCTCCTCTGGTGGAGCAGGTCTCTTTTAATGCAGTTCTGCTGATTTAGGAACCCAAAGCTGACGCCAGGCTAGTAGGAGACTCCCCACCTGGCAAGAGGGCTGGACAGTGATGACACTTGTAGACCTCAGCCGACTGAAATGTCAGGCTGTCAGGACAGTTGCAGCCAAGGCTAGAACTGAGCGGGCAAGGATAATCCCCTCCTTGTGCCAATCCTCCCGCCCCTGAGACAGCAGGCCCTGGAGCCTCAGTTGCATACCGGAAATGCAGGTGTGGACATGGAGGGTTTGAGGGCCTGGCCTGTGCCCTCAACAGTGCAGGAGCTGAGAGCGTGCTGGGAGCCCACAGCACAGGGGCTCAGTGCTGGCTGCAGTGCTTGGCAAGTAACAAAAAGCAACAGGACCTGCAGTTTCCTCATTGGCAGTTAGGAGGTGTGAAACAGCTGCCTCTGAGGGCTGGGGAGGTCTGGATGAAGAGACAGGAGAACCCAGGGTCTGGCTTGGGACGAGGCCCGCCCACACTGAGCTCCTGCTCCTATTCCCATGACTGTCTTCTAGGCTGGGGCTCACACATACTGGAAAAGGCCGGGAGTCAACTATCTTTCAGCCTTGAGTGGCGTGTGACATCTATCTCCCCGACTGGACTTTGCTGAGGGAGAGCAGGAGCAACCAGGGACCAAGGTATGTGAGTGGGTGGGGCGAGTTCCCTGGAGGCTGCACTTGGCCTTGGGCCTCCGAGGGTTGACCCCTGTTCTAGGAGGAGTGGGGGCTGGTTGTGTGATTCCCGGAAGTCAAATGGCAACAGCCGAGTACTTCGCACTGCACACAGTCCAGCCTAAAGGCCATGGAGGATTTGTGAATCCTGATGATGCAGATTTTTCAGGTCAGCCTGAGCTTGGAGAAGTCAGCTCAACGGGTCAGCCAGTGACCCCCAGAGAGGGTGGACGCAAGGGGCTGGTAAGCCTGGTCTCGCAAGTGCTGGCTCTAGTGGGCTGCCAAGCCAAGCCCTGAGAATGTTGCAGATTTGTGGGAGGCAAGCCTAGCCCCCGGAGTGCTGGCTCTAGTGGGCTGTTAAGCCAAGCCCGAGAGTGCTGCAGCCCCCAGAAGCATCTCAGCTTCAGTCTTGCCTTCTTCCAGCAGCTCTCGCAGTCCAGCCAGCTCCGTCAACTGGCAAGCCTGCCTCTGGGTTGCACGGCTCTTCAGGTTGAAGTTCTTGTCTTGTGTCCAGGAAGAATGAGAGACACAGACAGCTGGAAGGTGAGAGAAAGCAGGATTTATTGAGAGGACAGAAAAGCTCCCGCAGCGGGAGGAGACCCAAGGGCGTTGCTAGTCTGGAGCCAAAACCTGGTGTTTATGTAGGCCTAAGACATAACCGATTGGTTGGTACTTGGCAGCGAGCTGAGTGGTCATTTTTCTTTTTTATTTTTTTTTTGAGTTGGAGTCTCACTCCGTCACCCAGACCAGAGTGCAGTGGCACACTCCCAGCCACCTCAGCCTCAACCTGCTGGGCTTCGGTGATCCTTCCGCCTCAGCCTTCCAAGTAGCTGGAACTACAGGCGCGCGCTCCCACGCCCGGCTAATGTTTTATTATCGAGGTTAGGTCTCACCAAGTTGCCCTGGGTCTCGAACCGGCTGGCTCAGGCGATCCACTCACCTCAGCCTCCCAAAGCGCGGGCGAGATTACAGGCTGAGCCACGGAGCCGGGCTGGTCATTTTTCTAACCCAGCAGTGAGTACTTGAGCTCTAACTTGAGAGGCTAGCAGGGAGCTTGTTTACCAACGTCAGTGTATCAGCCTGAGAGGCCTGCTGGAAGTTTGCTACATTGTTACCGGAGGACCCGCCCTGAGTCTGCACAGCCTTTCTCGAGCATCTCCTGTCTCACTGACACCGGGGCCTTGGGCTAACATGAAAGAGAGAGGACGCCCTGATCCTGGCTCAGCCACCTGGAATCGGAGTGTAGGGAGCAGGGGATTCCCCAGGTCAGGAAAGCTCAGCCAAGACTTCTGGGGTGCCCTGGCTGCTCGTGTCCCTGGGGCTGACGAGGGTACGACCTCGAGACCAGGATGGTGTGGCCTGGCTGAGTGACCTTGCCGGGCTCCTCAAGGACAGCTCTGGGTAACACGGGGCTCCCGGGCTTTGCTTTAGCTTTCCTGGTGCACGTGAGAGGAGAGAACCCTCTGGGAAGACGGGTGTGCTCTGCTTGGGCCTGCCGTGTGCTCAGCACAGCAGCCCTGTGGGCGAGTGAGGAAGGGGTTCAGAGAGGAGGAGGGAAGCTCCAGGTCGTGGGATCTGTGCCAGGTCGATGCCCGGCCCTCTCTCTGTCACGTTTACCAGGAGCCACCGTGACGCAACAAGAGTGTCCCCCGATGGGCAGCGGGTATTGGTACTGAGAGATTGCCAGCCCAATGGCCTTGACACTGCAAGAGGGAGGGCAGGGACGTGTCCTGGGGGCCAGCAGGGCCAGGCACAGTCACAAGGTGCCAAGCAAAGCTGCTCTCGGTTGGCGGACCAGACCCCACCCAGACGCCAGACAGGGTTAGATTCTGGCTCTGCCTTTAGGCGACGCACTTGGGTCCTCTGTGCCTCAGTTTCCCTTTCCTCACAACTACTTCTCAGGCAGAGGGGAAGATGAAATGTGCCAGCATGCGCCAGCACTCCAAGCAGCGGAGCGCCGCCGGGGAGGCAGCAGGTGCCATCTGCTTGGGCTGTCTCTCTCCTGCAGTGGATGAGGACGTCAGGCAGTGGGATGGGGCTTGTCCCGATTCTCCCCCACTGCCCCCTGCCCTGCCAAAGTTGGGGATGTGGCTGGACTCTGCCCTCCTGGTGGGTCATCCTCACTCCCTCGCCTCAGTGGCTCGTAAACTCTTCTGAACCTGTGTCCCCTCCCGGAGGCCTCTCTCCGCTTCACCCTGCCTGCCTGGCCTCTTCACCTTTCTCCTGGGCTGAGTCATTAGGAGAAGACTCAAGTGTTCCCACACCTCTTCCCCGAAGCCCTTGGCCATGGCGAGGTCAGTGCCATCATGGGCACAGGCTGTTGCCCGAGAATGAGGGCGTCCCAGGGAAAAGGGCAAGCTGCCGCCCCTGCCGGGATGAGTCCTGGACCAGCTGAGTGGAGCAGGGTCTCCCTGTGCAGCCAGCAAGGCTCACAGCCCAGAGGAGAGTCGAGCTCAAGACGTCATCATCATGAATGCCTCCAACAGATTTTTGTTAGTTCTTATGTTTTTAGCCAGAGTCTCGCTGGTCACCGAGACTAGAGAGCAGTGGCATGCTCACGGCCACCACAGCCTCAACCTGCTGGGTTCAGGCAATCCTTCTGCTTCAGCCTACCAAGTATCCGGTACTACAGGCAGGCACCACCAAGCCCAGCTAATTTTTTTTATTTGGTGTAGAGACGCGGTCTTGCCATGTTGCTGAGGCTGGTTTCAAACCCGTGGGCTCAGGCAATCCTCTTGCCTCCGCCTCCCAAAGTGCTGGGATTACAGGTGTGAGCCACTGCACCCAGATGGCTTCCAACCGTTTCTGCAGCTACTTCTCTGGCTACTCACTGGACAGGGAGATGAGGTGAGCACAGGCTAGTCAGGCGCTGTGGGAGCTTGGGCTGCAAGGGAAGGCGTGGCTGTGGGTGACCTCAGAGCACCCCTCCGCCTGGGTGTTCCCACTTTAAAGCGGGGAAAGCAAAGGCTTCAGGTCAGGGCTGTGGCTGATGTGAGCAGCAGACTGGTCAGGGTCCAGAGACCGTCCTCAGGGTCCAGAGACCTTCATATAAGGTGGAAGGCTGAGGCAGAAGGATCGCCGGAGCCCAGCAAATCGAGGCTGCGGTGGCCGGGAGCAGCCACTACACTCCAGTCTGGGTGACTGAGTGAGACTCCAACTCAAAAAAAAAAGAAAGAAAAATGACGACAAAGCAATGTGAAATGTGAGCAGCACTTGTGAGATATGGGGCTGTGGGGGTTTTTGTTTTGTCTTCCGGGGAGCAGGGTAACATGGTGGCAAAGAGCACAGGCTCTGAAACCAGACCATCTGGGAGCAAGTCCCAGCTCTGCTCTCGAGCAGCTGCGGTCCCTTGGGCAGATGACTTACCTCTCCGTGCCTTGGTTGCCACCACTGGGAAACACAGTAGTGTCTCCCTGCTAGGATTGTGATGCGAGTTGAGACATGCAGGCAGCACTCAGTGAGTATCAGCTCTCAGAGCTGTCTCTCTTCCAATTATGCGGGTAAATGTGCATTACTTTTATACTAGAAAACCTTTATGTGAGTTTTATTTATTTATTTGAGTTGGAGTCTCACTCTGTTGCCCAGACTGGAGTGCAGTGGCCGCTCCCGGCCACCGCAGCCTCGACCTGCTGGGCTCCGGTGATCCTTCCGCCTGAGCCTTCCGAATAGCCGGAACTACAGGTGCGCGCTACCACGCCCGGCTGATTTTCTGATTTATTGTAGAGATGAGGTCTCGCCAAGTTGCCCAAGGCGGGTCCCGAACTCGCGGGCTCAGGCAATCCACTCACCTCAGCCTCCCAAGGCGTGGGGTTACAGGCTGAGCCACTGAACCCGGATTGAGAGTATAATTTAAGAGGCCACCTGGAAGGATCTGGTCAGAGGCACTAACTGCCTAGATGTTTGCATAGGGGGAAGGAGTACTAGGAAGCACTCATGAATGTTGAGAAGGAATGCGATATTCTTGGCTGTGTTGTCTCTGTCGCTGCCACCCTTCTTCAGATGAGGAAGAGGTTGCGTAGAGAGGTGAAGGGACTGGCCTGAGAGCACACGGCCTGGCCCGGCAGAACCGGGGCTCCCACGGGCACAGGAGTACTGAAGCAGCCCACGAGTGTTCCTGAGGGCCGAAGGGTTCTGGAGGGGCCGGGCACCCCATCTCCCAGCCCGCGCTGCCCACACTATGTTGGCAAGCCGCATTATGACCATTCAGGAGCAAGCGAAAGCGTCTTTATTGGGTGTCTAGGGACCCTCCGAGGCTCTGAGAAGACACTTGATGGCTGTGCTGGAGGCCTGACATCTCTGACAGGCTGGGTGAAGCCGACATTCCACTCTCCCTCCCTTTTGACGTCAGTCCTGGAGATGCTCGGGTTGGTGGGCCTCCGGTTCCCACTCCTAGGTTGCCTCAGAAGAGGCTGTCCTGGTGGGCTTTGGAGGAACAAGTTGTCCCAAAGCCAGATCACCAGACAAATGAACAAAGCTGATTGAGGCCTATGCCTGTCCCCGACCCCGAGTTTGGACTGATGGGGGACATAAGAGGCGGCCCCTGGCCCAGCCAGCCCAGCCGGCCCGACCCTGAAGCTCCTGGAAGAAGAGAGGAGCCTCAGGAGCAGAATGTCCCGCCGTGGGGGCTGAGCAGGGGGTGGGTGAGACTGGCGACCCACAGCTAGCACCCCCGTGGGGGCCATCCTGGCTCCGGGGCTGGTCCCGCCCAGGTTCAGCCTCCCTCCAGCTCTGTCCCGCGTGCTTCTGTCACCCTGGCTTCCGCTGCCTGGAATGCCTCCTGGCCTTTTCTCGGGGAAGCACGCCCAGACAGGGGAGCCCGCCAGACTCACCTCCTTCCGAAGCGGTCCCCGTGACCCCAGGATCAGTTGCACCGTCTCCCCTCCGCTGGGTGAGGCCTCCAGGCCCAGTGTGCCAGGCAAACAGCTGCCTGGGCTTCAGGCCCGGCTCCTCCTGCAGCTGCTTGAGACCCCGCTGGCCCAGCCACCATGACATGCCATCAAGATCCCAGGAACCCAGGTCTTCGTGCTCTCCATCCTAAATTCAGGGGACATAGGAGTGGG
>NW_007255345.1:29539-41044 GCF_000164805.1 Carlito syrichta | reverse complement strand
CGCGCCCCCCAAGCGAGGCGTCTGCGCCGCCGCCGCTTGCTGTGCGCGGAGCTTTCCAGCCCTTTCCCTGCCAGCCCTCCCCAGTCTCCCGGCTCGCCTTTCCTGCAGAGTCGGGCAGGCGGGGGAAATGGGCTCCCTGTCCTCCGGTGGATTGCGTGGAAAGCGTCCCAGCGGGAGGCACCTGAAGGGCAAGGAGAGGGTCTTGCTGACTGCTGTCGCTTGTCAGTTCTTTCTCCTCCGCATCCGGGGAGTGTGAGTCGCTGCGCCCGGGGGCTGTTGCACCTTCAAACTTTGGGCCTACAGGTACCTCCAGCTCTCGCAGGATTTACTCCAGCAATGAAATAAATATTCGAAGTCCACTCGCTCGTGCCAGGCGTTTGGATTTTTTTTAAGGGAAGGAGGAAGGCTCGGGAGTCCAGGGAGTGGGGGCGTTGTGCGGAATCCATTCCTTTTTCAATGTCTGCACCGGGTGTTACGTAATTTTAGTGGCACATGGGTGCAAAGCCCAGACTGGGCTTCTCCTCTCCTTTGCTTATATAACTTTTGGGAGAGTTTTGTAAGGTTGTCGCCTTTGCTTTCCCTCCTTCCTAACCTGATGGAGGTTGGTGCTTTGGAAAAAGCAAAGCGACCCGGGTTCGTAATTTTTTGAAGAGGAGTCATCATTGTCTCCTCTCTGGTCATTATGCAGGCATGTATTCCTTTGTGTGTGTAATGTTAGAGCACAAGGAAGACATTAAGGATGCATGTTTGTTTACTGCATTGACTGGTTATTTTTAATGTTTGTGCATACCCCAATAGCAGAGTTAAATTTGCACTTTCATTTCAAAGGACTTTTAAAATTTGCACCTGGTTGTGTGCCTTGCTTGCATGAACAGAATGTTTGTATGAATAGTGAGATTGTTGCTTGGGTGTTGAATGGCAAAACATTCCTATCCGCCCATCTAAGAGTCAGAAACCACCGAGAATGCTACTTTAAAAAGCCATGCCCGGTGTTACATGTGTATATTTACCAATGCACATTCAAATGTTTTTAGTATTATTTTCCACCGGCTATTTGGGGGCCTGCTATCTGAAGCTTGCTGGCCAGCATAGGACTTTCAAGCTACCTCTAGTTTTCTGAGCTACCTCTAGCACACTGATGAAGTGTTAAGAGGTGTGGCAGGTTTGAAGCCTAGATGGTGCATTGTTACGCAAATTGAGACACTCTTTCTCTTTTTAAAATCTAATTGCTCTTTTATTTTCCTGCACTTTCTTCCTTCCTTCCTTTTTTTTTTTTAATGCTCCCTTACAACTCAAATGTTTGCTATTATAAAACCAGAATTTTGAGACACCCGTTAGGTTCAAAAGATATTTATTGAAGTCGACTGAGGGGAAAAGGCAACCCTGTAAATCAGAGGTCCATCTGCCTTGTTGGGGGCATTGAAGAGTGATGCCATATCGGTGAAGCACATTTAAAATAAGTTAGGAGTTTGGACTATCAGAAGCCTTGAAGAGGGCGAGGTGAGGGAAGGCTTCCTTCAGTGAAACCTTTCTCTTATGAGTTCTATCAGTTACAGCCCAGCGTCAAGACTAGCTGCACTGTGGCGTTTCACAGAAAATATTCACCACAAGAGCATATTCAAAGCAGCCTTAGATCTTTTCTTTTGTTCATTTGTAAAGTGGTTTTTGAGCATTTCTCGTCAAGTTTCTTGAAAAGTGCTTTGACCAACACTTGAGGCTTAGAATTGACCAAAATAAAAGTGTCTCTGCTTGTATTGTATTGTTAATGCTTGAATTCTGTTGAAAGTATTTCTGACAGGGTATAAGTAGAAAGTGACACTTTGACAGATAATTATTTTAAACTTTTTTTCTTTCGTTAAGTTTAAGGTAAGTCACTCTACAGACCAATATAAAAGCCCATCCCATTCTTTTCTAAAAGGTAATTGTGATACCCCCTTATGTTACTGTAATGTTTTGACATTTCATTTTAAAGGCTTTTTATGTATTAGAGCAAAACCATGAAAAAGAAGACTTTTCATAAATTATAAAAGTAGTGCTGTCCTCCAGTGTTTCCATGGCTTTTTTTTCTTTTTCCCCTCCAACAGGAGTCTTCCTTTGTAAACAAGGCCTTTGTCAAACTCTTCCTAGGTCAGCAGCATTTTGATACTCCAGAGAAATAATAAACCACTGTTTATGACATCTTGACATGCTACATGAGGACAACTGAATTATCACAAATATAATGCTATGTACTATTGTCCCAGCATTAGCATGTTGGAGTGTTGCTAGGACCTGATTTAACTACTAGAAGATTTGATCCTCACCGTTTCTTGTCAAGAAGATTTTAAGAGAAGGCAGGGACAAATTGGTTGCTTAACATGAGTGACCTTAAAAAGCTCTGTATGTGGGTCATTTTTTTCTCCTGTTGTATTTCTGTTGAACAGATGAGAAAATTTTCCTAATATAAGAAGTCACATCTGGGTACTATTTCTGATTTCTTTATTTAAATGTAAAAGAATTCACTTCTACATTTTTTTCTTTAAATGTTATGTCTTAGAGATTGTTTTTGGCCATTAGAGGATCTGAATTTTCTGTCCTCCTTGGAAGAGTTCTTATTAGGGAACTCTAATCTCTCTAGCCATTTAATAAAGTCATGGGTCATTCCATAAGTAGTTGTGAATTGAAAATATAGACAGTGGTAAGTTATTTTAGTAGAGTAATTGGGAAAGCCTGAGATATTTATTTTTCTATATAGAAAGCTGGGACTCCCTGCTTACCAGGGAGTATAGGAGTCTAAAACTATGTTTTGCCAGAGTCATCATGAAAGAGAACACATTTATTTGCTTAAGATATTTAGCTCCAACTTAATGGAATCTTGCAACCTGGGTTTGGAAAACTTTACATCTTTATTACTGTGTACTATGACTTTATTATTACTCATGTTAATATAGTACTTTTCCTTGAAAATGTTAGGATATGTTTGTTAGAGAGAACTTTTAAGTAATAAAACTTGTAAAGATAACGCAAAGGTATTTGAGTAATTATACCCGAGCAAAGCATATAATACAGCTGATGAAGCCGGGCTCGGTGGCTCAGCCTGTAATCCTGCGCCTTTGGGAGGCTGAGGTGAGTGGATTGCCTGAGCCCGCGGGTTCGAGACCCGCCTGGGCAACTTGGCAAGACTTCATCTCTACAATAAATCAAAAAATTAGCCAGGCGTGGTAGCGCATGCCTGTAGTTCCAGCTACTTGGAAGGCTGAGGTGGAAGGATCGCCAGAGCCCAGCGGGTCGAGGCTGCGGTGGCCGGGAGCGGCCACTGCTCTCCAGTCTGGGCGACAGAGTGAGACTCCCAACTCAAAAAAAATAAAAAATAAAGCTGATGAAATTCAGGAGCTGGGTCTTTTGAATGTTTGATATAAATATCTCATTAATTCACTCATTTGGAAGGATGGCTTAGATATGGAACATAAGATTTTTGACTTTACATCTATTTACAATGACATAAATAAATGCTCTTCTGGGTTCATAATACATTGTTATATAATTAAAACTTCATATGAATTATGGTTTTTTTAGATATAAAAGACTTTCAGGACATTAGGCCAATTGTAATCAGGCTATATGGCTGTAAGATTTAAAACAAAATCACAATATTCTATTATATTTTTAAGTAGACTAGCATCAACTTAAGCATCAGTCTTATATCAATATGTAATATCTGTGCAAGCAAAAATGTGTAATATTTTTGAAACTCCTTTAGAAACTGGCCTAATTTAAATATGAGTTGACCCTTTTGTAAATTGATGAAGGGAATCCACAGAAATTAAAATAAAAATTTAAGGTTATAAAACCATTAACTATAACTTCAACTTCCTCCTTTAAAAAAATTGAATTCATAATTTGGAAATGAAAATTACTTTAAAATGGCAAAAAACCCCTCTAAACATAAAAGATTGTCATGTGGTGGTTTACAGGTTATCTAAAGGGAAGTCCATATTAGTTTGCACTTTGAATGCGTTTTTCTGATTCAAGTTGATTGTATGTTTCTTTGCCTACTTGATGTATTTTTCTGTGTGTGCGTGTGTGTGTGTGTGTGTGTGTTTGAGTGTTTGAATTGGAGTCGCAGTCTGTCACCCTGGCTGAAGTGCAATGGCACAATCATCGCTCACTGCATCCTCAATCTGCTGGGCTCAGGCAATTCTTCTGCTTCAGCCTTACAAGTAGAAGATACTACAGGTGTGTGTTACCATGCCCAGCTAATTTTTGGTTTATTGTAGAGACGAAGTCTCTCCATGTCTCAAACTTCTGGGCTCAGGCAATCCTCTCTTCTTGGCCTCCCCAAGTGCTGGGGTTACATGTATGAGCTATTGTACCCAGCCTTATTTCTGTTTTTACCATCTCTCTGGGAGATGAGTTACCACACGTGGAAATTGAACATCCAGGAGGAAAGCCCTCTCCCACCCCCCCTCCCACCCCAGCCCCCACTTTGCTGGACTGGGCATATAATGGCTTTGCAAGTATTCACAACTATTTTGTGGTTTGCTGTTGTGCTGTACTAAAATTTGTTAAGACCAGGTGTGGTGGCTCACGACTGTAATCCCATCACTCTGAAAGGTCGGGGTGGGAGGATTGCTTGAGCCCAGGAGTTCAAGACCATCCTGGGCAACATAGCGAGAGCTCATCTCTAAAAAAAATTTTAAAATTAGCTGGGTGTGGTGACATGTGTGGATATTCCCAGCTATTTAGGTGGCTGAGATGGAGTGACTACCTAAAGTGCCACTACACTGCAACCTGGGTAAGAGAGACCCCCGACTCCAAAATAAACAAATAAAATGCCATTCAGCAAAGTCCAGAATTCTGAACAAAATAGATTATCTGTAACTGATCATTTATGTGTTTCAAAGAATGTACCTGAACACATAATAGAATATTCATAATGGCATATTTAATATGGATAGCACGTGGTGAGCTTCACAAGTCACATGATACAGAGAGAGATCAGGGTGAGTTGTCTTGAGTTTATGGGGTAGGTAAGGTCTTTGCGATGGGATAGGATTGCGGTAGGAGGAGGGCAGGTGTGGGAGTAGTGGTTGCTGATCATCCGAGAATAGAAGAGAGCCCTGAGATCACGGGAACTGGGCCTGAAGGAGGGATGAGAAGACCAGTGTACCTGTTGGGACTTGGTGGCCTAGCACATGAGGTTCCAGTTGGAGAGAATTTTCAGAAGATAAAGTCAGAGTTTGTAGAGAGAATTGACTTCTAGGCCAAAGCATGAGTATTTTATCCAGTGTGTATTGGAGGCTTGTCTCTTAGAAGTTTTGAGCAAGAGAATTCACGAACAAAGCACTATTTTAGATTAATCTGGCAAATTGTGGATTCGAGACCAGGATGGGAATTGAAGCCTGTAGAAGGCTTCAAGTGCCATGCACTTGGCAATAGTGCATGTTTGCATATGATAACTCACCAGATGTCTCTGTATCTAATGTTTTATTTTATTCATATCAAAATTGAGGTTATAGCTGGCTACTTTTATACCTGTTTTGTAGGTAGGGAACTTGAATCTCAAAGAAGTTAAATGAACTATTGTGTTGACTTTTTTTTTTAAAGCCTTATTAATATAATAACTATAAAAATGTTATCCATTTTAATTGCAATGAACTTTAAAAGTCACTGTTGGAATTTTTGTTGCTACTATGAAAGTCAGTTGGGCATACATAAAGATTGTCCTTCAGATGGCCTTGGTTCATTTAGCACATGATGGTCAAGTTTTACTACTCAGTAAAAGTATGCCGTTTCAACTAGAAGTTGTTAGGTTTAGATTTCAGACTCTTTTTTACATGTTATTGTATAAACTTATCTTGACAGACAGTAAAGGAAGTGGCTATCATTGATTCTTATCAGCATCCAAAATGAGGTTGCCTGACCAAAGGACCTAACCTAGGAAGGACAGGCATATGTGTAAATATACAAGAAATACTACCTTGTGGGCTTGATTTGTTGGCTTTCGTTTTGACCAGTTGTCTAGCAGTTTGGGTTCAACTGAATTTTATAAGTGACAGTTACCTATGATTACTTTTATAACTACCAATGGACAGGAATCCTGGATTTGAGGGATGCTTTGCTAAAGGGCTCCTAGCACTTTGGATTTTCTTTTTTTTTTTTTGAGTTGGAGTCTCACTCTGTCGCCCAGTCTGGAGTGCAGTGGCCGCTCCCGGCCACCGCAGCCTCGACCTGCTGGGCTCCGGCGATCCTTCTGCTTCAGCCTTTCAAGTAGCTGGAATTACAGGCGTGTGCTACCACACGTGACTGATTTTTGATTTATCGTAGAGATGAGGTCTTGCCAAGTTGCCCAGGCGGGTCTCGAACCCGTAGGCTCAGGCAATCCACTCACCTCAGCCTCCCAAAAGTGCGGGATTACAAGCTGAGCCACCGAGCCCGGCTTTGGGTTTTCTTATACATTCCCTTATGAAAACTGTGTTTCCTTTGTGGGAACATTGTTGGCTGTCATTGAGGGATCATGTAATTGTGTCACAGGTAGACTCTTGTGAGATGGTACCTCATGGTATCTATGGGAGTCTAAAGTTAAGAGTCAGGATCCTGTTAAGGAGGTGCCTGGGGCTCATGGGGGACTAATCAGCTGCTGCTGAGTTTGTTGTTATCTTCTCTTGTGCACAGAGCTGCCTCAGAGCCTTTGCCAGGTCTGACTCTGAGCAGGGATAGTTCCCAAGGCAGTTTATTTAAAGTGAGGGCAGCAGCTCACCCACGTCCTAATTTGTTTCCCTGATTGAAAGATGAAGGAGAGTTCATTGAAGCTCAAGAAACAGAGCAAAGTTTTACTTAATTTTTGAAAAAAAATTCTGACTTTGAATTGAATGGCAAACTGACATGAATAACCATGAGAATGCCGAAGAAATGTTTTCAGTGATGGTCTAGGGTCTTTGTCGAGCAACTTACAATGTCAGCTTTCCACCCAGTACAATTTTTATCCATGGCACAAATCATATTGTGCATTGTTTAAAGTTGCGCATTTCAGAACAAGAAGCAGCATGGGCCTTGGTAATGTTTCACTACTTATCTAGACAACCTTGGCCTCTAAAAAAGAAACTTCTGGTAGATTTATTTCATTTATCTGCACTGCTGTTCTTTATGCCCATCCCCGCCCCTACCCGCATCCCTGTTAAGAATAGCAGTGCCTGTGGCCCAGTTCTAGAGATGTTGCTACTTCTTGTGGGTGAATTATCAATTCATTTATAGAGGAAACTTCTTAGAAAACAAGAAGCAGACCTTCAGGTCAGGGGAGATGTTCTGAATCAGCAAACAGATATAAAAATAACTCTTATCTTAACTTTCACCAGAGCCTTAGAGTTCTCCTGTAACAGCCAGAACACTTTAATAAGACTGAGATATTCTAAGGGATGTGGACTGGACCTACCTAACTTTTATTTCTGATGTCCACCTTTGACCCAGGCCTCAAAGTTTTTCTGCAAAGCAAGCAGTAAAAAGAGACATGCTAGAGATCCAGGATCTCCCAGTGCTTTCTCAAGAAGTTTGGCAAAGAGTAATTTAAGAGGTATTGTGAAGTTTGGTGTGCTCTTCCACACTCTTCTCTGTGATTAGAAAACAAAAGTTTCTAGGAAACCTTTTTTTTCTTAATGTCAGGGACTTGCTGAAATATCACCTTCTCTGTTACACTCTCCCTAATTCCCTTCTTCTGCCCTCTACCCTCTAAGCTGAAAGTAATCCCTCCCACCCTATGACTGTGTTGGATATTTTAGCTGCACCCCTCCCCCACCATGTATTGCAGGATCTCTTATTTTTTTTCTTTTGTTGTTATCTATGCAAAAGTCTTTTTTTTTTTCCATATCAGACTTTCAGAGTCTTGGGGTAAGCCCTGTCATTTCATTTTTTTAATACCCTATTTGCCTTGAACCCAGTGGAAACTTAGTATGGTTAGGAATAAAAATAAATGAGTCTTCTGGGTGTTTGATTAAACGTCACCATCCTTTTCAGTTTATGACGTTGTCTTCTTCTCATCTTCTAGGGCTTCTCTTTGCTCTTCTGTCTTGCATAAATTAATATGTTATCACAGCCAAAGTCTAGTCTTTGCAACATATGTCTTCCATTTCCCATCCCTGTACATTCCTCTGGCCCAGGTAAAAACTCTTCATTCTGGTGGATGACTTGTCTGTTCCATGTGACAGTCCAGTGTTGGGCTGGGAGATGAGGGTTGTGGTTTCTCTCCTGTTACAGATGTTACTTTGGGCAAACCATGCTGTCCTTTCATCACTTAATACTCTAATCTTTTCAGTGGGGGTGTGACAAAATGCCTCCTCAATTCAAGTCACCAGAATTATTATGAAGCACATACAGGTGTGTTTAAATATTACTACGCATGTGGGGGGCCCTTGGTATTTCCGTTGATTGCAGTTAAACAGTAAAGCATAAGTTTTGTCACGGTTGTCATGGTTGAAGTGGTGACCCTGAAAATTCCATGAAGTTGAACTCCTTTTAATATGCAGATGGCTGTGCTGAGCCTTTCAGCTAAGGCTGAGGAAGGAAATTTGGGCTGAGGGAGGATGACTGTGGTGTTTGGATTTCTGGGAAGCTCCTTGGAGGTCTTTTATTTTTAAAAAACACACACTCCCCAGTTGTGAAAGTAGGAAAGTAAGGAGAAAAAGGGGTGTACTGTTGGCCAGTTCTTAGCTAAAAACACGGCAACCTGGCCTTCAGGGAGCCCTGGTCTGGGGGAGGAGAGGGGACCAGCAATGCACGTATGATGGCGTGGTTGCTGTGCCCCTCCCCCAGACACATTTTTGTCATTATGTTAGCCATGTAATTGTGGAACAGGTCGTTCTTTTCTGTGACAATGTAAAACTCCCTCCTCCCCCCAACACAAAATAAAAGTAGATTTTGAGTGTTATCATGTGACCAGACCTGCCACTACCCTATCAAGTTTATCTGGGCCATCCCTTCTACCAGGCCTCTACTCTGCTTACTGTCACGGTCACCACCCTAGCTCTATTGTCTCATTAGTGCTTTGGAGAAGAGAGGGGCAAGGATTCCTGGAGACATCAGCAGGACTGGTGAGGAAGAAGCTAACTTGTTCAATACTGAATTCCAAACCTTAACCACACTGACTTGGGAATGACACGTACCTCTGCTTGAGACTCATGTCTCTTTGTGATTTACACCTCCAAGTTTCTTTATACTGTAGGAAAGTTTAATTATGTACTTGAACTGTGAAATAAAGTTGCCACTGCAAATGAAGAGGCTAGGGTTACAGGCCTCATGGCGGAGAGGGCCTCCTCTTGGGTACACTTGAGTGATGGTAACCAGGAGCAGATCCTAGGATAGCCCTGAAGTTGCCATGGTGGCTGGTTAATGAAGTCTATAGCACACAGATTTGGATGAAGTCTTCTAGATTCCCTGGAGGCAGCAGGCATCAACTCGTGAATAGACAACTGGAAGGGACCTTTGAGAGCCTAAAGGAAGCCAAGACCCCAGAGGAAAAGTAGTTTTTCCAGGGCCCCAGAGTTGGTAGTAACCCTGAGACCAGAATCCAGGTCTCTGGACTTCCTGTCCGATGGCAGCAAATATCACATTCATGTTCTATGAGAGTCTAGATTCTCACAGTTCATTAGCCATGTGGCACAGGGTAAATGTCTTAATTTGTTCAACTATGCTATTCATTTGAGCCATACACATTCATTGAAGTCCATGCATCTGAGGATTCTCTTCCTATTAAATAGTTTCCTACATAACATATTCCTATATTAACATTCCACTTATATGCCCATAATTTTCCATTTCCCTTCTAATATGTTTTTCCCTCTAAGAAGTTTTTAATGTTTCCTTTAACAAAAAAATGAGGAGTTTTTTTATGGGACTGTATATGAATAATTACAACATTCTCTGAGATTCCCAGATGGAAGTGATAATACATACAGAAAGTAGTGTTATGGGTTAATATATATTAAAATATAAAACTTGAAAAGTAGGAATATTAGGCAAACTAAATTCAGCATTTGAATCTTCAGTGTTCAAACTTGTGGTATATTACTGTAATACCTATTGAAGTTGATTTCAAGGTAAACTATAACAGTAAGTAAGCAATTTCCTTTTATTCACTTAAAAATAAAGGGGTATATTACTTTGCTGATAAACAAAAGAACATTATAACTTGTAGAATCCTTGAACTGACATTAGTCTCCTAAATTTTTTTTTTTTTTTTGAGTTGGAGTCTCACTCTGTCGCCCAGACTGGAGTGCAGTGGCCGCTCCCGGCCACTGCAGCCTCGACATTCTTCCGCCTCAGCCTTCCAAGTAGCCAGAATTACAGGCGCACGCTACCACACCCGGCTAATTTCTTGATTTATTGCAGAGATGAGGTCTCGCCTGCCCAGGTGGGTCTCGAACCCGCGGGCTCAGGCAGTCTACTCACCTCAGCCTCCCAAAGGTGCGGGATTACAGGCTGAGCCACCGAACCCGGCTAGTTCCCTAAATTTAAAATGCTGACTGAACCTGTGTGGCAGGGTGGAAAGCAAAAAAAGAAAAAAAAAAGTTACTTCCGCCTCCTTTGTTATTCACAAAGAATATATAATAACATTTGACTCTTTAGTGAATTCAAGGGTGTAATTCAGGGTAGAAGCACCCTGTTGTTTTCGGAGCCACTTGTACTGGGTTTTCTTAGTCCTATCTTGATTCCCTGCTTATAATCACTCTGAAGTAGTAGCCTTTCACTACTTCCCATTTTAGCCATAATTTATTTATTACAATGGCTTAAATTCTTGCTTAAACTTTAAAGACTTCTTTACACAACACTGACTACTCTAGTTTTTAATTTATGAAATTAATCAACTCTGGTAATAGTTTGCCCTTGAAATTTTGTCTTCAGCATTTACTACACTCTGGGTAGAGGTACTCCAGAGACAGGAGGGAAGAAGTGCAAGCCCTTGCCTTCCCAGCCCTCATACCCTAGAGATTCAGCAAGAGGCGACAGTATGGTAGGTAGCAAGGAAGAAAATGAATACGGTTTTGTTGTACTGCTCCTTTAACCTCTTGTTCCACTATACAAAGAGCCCTGCTACGGGTTATTAAGTAGCTACAATCTCATTTCATCTCTGCCACCAATCAGTGAGTAAAATCACTGTAAGCAAATTACTTAGGGTATCTCATTGTTCTTTTTTGTGAGGTTGACAGCAAAAAAAAAAAAAAAATTTGTGTTTACAGGTGTGTGCCTCCAAGGTAACATCATAATATAGCACAATTACTATCACTAGTGGTATTCAGTCATCTTGCTGGGATCATTGATCTCTATCAGAATCTGGAAAACAGCTTATGTACTTGTTTTGGCTCATATCCAAGGTGCAGTTTTACCCACTCTGTGAGGCAGTTCCCTAGTGGGGATGCCAAGATGCCCTGGAGCATGGGTGGTGGAATATTGCTCTGTTGAAATTGGAGAACCAGAATTTCCATGTCTAGTCTGTGGTGGGCTCGGATCCAGTAGTTATGGATGACTTAACTCAGG